>NC_134500.1:22885465-23104926 GCF_040206685.1 Ascaphus truei
AGGCAAGGCATAGGAACAGACAAGATCCAAGATGCAGCAAGCACAGCACAACAGTGTTTATGTCCAGCAAAGTGAAAGTGAAACAGGAAGGTATTTAAAGGGGAAGCACCAATCAGGAACTAGCAGATGATGACCTCACACATAAGCCACGAGCCGATAGGGTAGTGCAGGATTGACTACTGGTGTAACACAGCTGATGCTGCTAGTGTTCGTTGGCGAGCGGCGTGCGCGTGTACGAGGAGTGCGACGCAAAGTGGGTGCTGTGGTGATACTGCGGGAGCGCGCCTCCGCGGATGAAGCATTGCGCAGCTGCATGCGCACCGATAACGGTCTGTGAATGTCAGAGGTACAGCCGCGTGACGCGTGCTGGGGCGGAGCCTGGTGGCGATCCTGACACTTATCCTCTCTCTAATAGGATGATCTCTCACCATCTGTCTAAGAGGTCCCATTACCAAAGCAAATATTGATGGTAAAAGGGGGAATTAAAGCTTGTATAGCCATCCTAAGAGATGCAAACAATATAGATATTATGTATATTATAAATATTATAGAGTACAATTGCAAGCAAGCTGTTTACAGGGCACAGCCAAATGAAATCGAAATCACACTTACGTGGCTATTGAATGTTTTTTCTGCATATACAGTATGGATTTACGGTGTTGCTCTCACTTTGCTGCTTCCCATGAATGAAATTAGATTGATCCTTGTAAACTAGAAAGTGGAATTATAAACACTACACTGTTGGCAAACACTTGGTTAAGACAGTGAACAGAAGATATGTAATTTCATATATATGGATATATATATATACATATATATATATAAATATATATATATATATATATATATATATATATATATATATAGCTCAACCCCGTTATAGCTCGATTCGCTATAATGCGGATCCACTTACTGTATAACGCGGTGAGTGTGACACCTGTTTTTCTTGTTTGGCACACTGCAAGGATTTGCCGAGAGGAATGTCCAGACACACAAACACACACACACACACACACACACACACACACACACACACACACACACACACTGTCCCCTCAGTCTGTCACTGTTACACACACACATATATACACACACACCTCTCCCTCCCTCCCTGTACTTCTGCTGGGGGTGAGGAGAGAAACGAGCTGACTCCTGACTCTGTGAGATTCTACCCACCACCCCCCACCCCCTCTCGCAGACTCACAGCTTCTCTGCACAGCACACAGATCAGCTGCTGCAGATGCTGGGTAATGCTGCGTGTGGGTGGGGGGGGGGGGCTGCCGCTGCTACGCCAGCTTTAGGGAAAGCTGGGAGAGTAATGCAAGCTCTCCCCCTCCGGTGGACGCGGAATCCCTGATCGTGGCGGGCATTTTTTTTTTAAAAATCGCGATCCCGGTTATAACGCGGCCTCATTCTGTGGCCCCCGAGCACCACGTTATAATGGCAAATCTTTTGAATGGGAAATGCGGCTTTAAAACGTCCCTGACTGTTCTCTTATGATGCCGGTGCAAAACCGGTTGAAATCCTTTTTTCGTTCTGTAAGAAACAAAAGTAATTCTGATTACAATCACAAATTATATTTTTGTGTATAGTTTATATGTGTTCAGCTGTATATATATATATATATATATATATATATATATATAAAATAAAAAATGAATAGACGATACCGTTCTATGGCTAACTAAATGCTTTTATTTGTGCGAGCTTTCAAGATACTGATATCTCCTTCCGGCGATGTTACATTGAATAAAGCAAGCAAGGGTGATATATAAAACTATTGTATATAGCAAAACATTTTTTTTTTTTTTAAATATGGACTCACAAAAACCCAATTTTACATTGACATGTGTTTGGGTGCTTATCTTTTCCCTTCTCATGTATAAGACAATGAGGGTTATTTATTGAACTGCAGTAGTGCCAATCAGAACACTATCTCATGGAAACTTCCATTGACATAATGCACTATGCACTGCATCGGTATGACATAAAACTAAAATGTTATTGTCACTAAAGCTTTCCTGCATGCAGCTCACAGGGAAAATGTAAGGTGCAGTGAAGCAAGGATTTATCATCGGCAAAGTACATCATGAGGCTGAACAGTACAGTGCAGTTTCAGCTTTCTAACCCTTCAGAGGGTTGTATAATTCCTTCGCAGCAAATTGTTTCATGATATCTTTGAAATGAACTAACTAAGCCCCTAAGGCTTCTTTTAAATGTACTCACCAAGAATCCAGCCTGATCCACAGATCTGCTCTTCCAGTCTACAAATCTGATGTGCACTTGGGTTAACCACTGTCGCAATAAAATTTGCAAAAATGTCGTGATCAGATGCTAAGATCACATTAATCACAGTATATAGAATAGCAGAATTTCCTGTAAATGGAAAATAATCCCATTATTTTAGGGATCCCAGCAGAGAAGGTATCTCCTAACATTTAGGCCAAAGTAGAGAAAAAGTGTTGTCTATCCCTGCCCATAACCACACCGTATGAAGACACACCTGAAGATTGGGTGGAAATCACACCTGCGGCTACCATTTGAAATGAGCTACAGTGGCGAACAGGAACTCACTATGCCCCATATTCACTAAAGGGTGTTACGCTTTAGCACACCCTAAATCCCATTCAATTGAATGGGAGTTTAGATGTACTCAAGGTTAGCACTCTTTAGGGAATATGGGCCTAGTATAACTCGTTGAGATTTCCTTGACAGTGCTGCTATCACAGTATAAAGGGAAGACACATAAAAACATATGAAACAGCTGGCAGCGATATGTGTAACGTTAAAACTATGCTAACTATTTTAATAGGTTACAACAAGATAACTTGTGCCTTTAAAACAAATCGGACAAGTATGGGTATTCGTAAAGATGGGTGAATATTTTGGGTGGATTTGGATCCACAGCGGATCGGCGGTTCCTTTGGTCCGCGGATCAACCACAAAAAGGGCGATTCACGGTTTGCGGATTTTTAATTATTATCACTGTAACAGGGGACTTATCCCTGTTCACAAATGTGCCTCTAATCCAGCAGTGTGGTGGTTAACTGCTGGTAGCAAATTAACTAACACCACCTGCCTGATTACAGGTGGTAGAAAAAGCCTGCCTTTGAGACATGAAGTGACTCCTTAGCTCTGAATGAGAGCTGACCTTTGGAGAGACAGAGCAGTGTTCTTGAGTCTCCCAGGAGAGACTGACCAAGAGAACACACATCTCTGGAGCTAACGGGTCTTGAGCTCTGCCCAGCATAGCTGATTGCAAGACACCAAATAAGACTTCTAAACCTGGATGCTGATTTTCTGTGCACGCATGGGTGCGGTTCCAGGAGAGCAAGGAAGTTTACTCTACAGCAGCTAACAGATAAGACTTTCATTATTAAGAGACTGCTTATATCTGCTTATTTCATTCTATGTGTTTGGGGCTGGGAGAAATGCTTAACTAACGGAGATGTGAATTAATTGCATAGGATTTCACTTGAAATACTCCCAAGTGAATAGAAGCTTTGTCCTTGATTCTGAAGTTATGATGCATTTTATAGAGTTCAATTTCAGTATCAAATGCAGTTTGCTTAAATGTTGCAATAAAATATAGACCTTTCGGGATAAAAGATTATATACTACGGTTTTGGTGTAGTGTCTGAGGCCGTTGTGAGCTTGTGTTTGCCGTGACCCTCTCTGTTGCCTGGTCTTGGGCGCGGATGTGTCCCCTTCTGTTGCCTCATCTGCCTTTATCTAAAAAAAATTATCTTGGACCAGTATTAGTGTATTGCAAGTCAGTATAGTTTGAATCACTGTCACTCGCCATCGGGCTAAATTCAGTGGTATTTCTATGGCGTCTATTGAATCGTCACTGTTGTCCTGGTTCTTGCTGTCACTGAAGTCACCAGTATACAGTACATGGTTTTCCTTATAGTCTTTTGTTACTTTATCTAATTTAGCTCTTTTAAATACTTTAAGGTCTTCTCTATGCTTGTCAATGTAATCGTTCCGCCAATTCAGAGTAGTGTAAGTTGAGTGTGGCACTTTTTTCAAATTCAAAGTAGAAATCTCAGTCTGCACGCCAGTTAATTCTTTATCTATGTCCTCCACTACCAGCAGGAACAGATCAAGAGAGCACTTATTGAAGACCCCACACCAGTGGTCGCCACTGGATTGTCAGCAGTCAAGAAGTCAGGATTAGATCGGCCAATCGTAGGGATGTTTTGAATTCTGAAGTCCCTCTGTATTCTCCACTCCTTGTGATACTCCGAAAGCATTACTCCGTGTAAATATAGATCAACTTTATGTCTCTTAAGTTGTAGTAGTTCGTGGTACAGCTCTATTGGTTTAGCAGAGCCAAGCGTATCTTAAAAAGCCTCTTTGAAAAGAATCTTGCTAGCATCAGCAAGTATGACATTTTCAGCTCGGTTCGACAATTGCCCAAATCTGGTGGCAAATGGTTCCATATGCTGGAGAAGGGGAAAAGTGGTGGTTGGCTTGACAATGTTGATTAATCAAATTATAGGGGGCTAGGTGTCACCACCCAAAGAAGAGGGGGTAGAGAGGGGGTTGGTGCACCTGCATTGAAATGCTCAATGGGAGCACGTCAAATAGGAGAAAGTCAAGGTCAAGGCACTCACCAAAAAGCACAATTAATCTAAGCTAGTGTGCATACTGTCCAAAAAGTATTACACAAATCAAAGTGAGAACAGGCACTCCAATCTGCAGCAAAGGTGAATTTAATAGCTCGTCGTTTGGACACATGCATGGGCCTTTCTCAAGAGCAACTAAACATTGTAACAATCAAATCAGTTATACCCACCACCTAACCATGTGACACAGTGGATTTGAAAGAGGCCAGGTGAAACTCTAGTGACTTCCTAGTGGGGATGTAAAGAACTATAGGGGCCTAAGATGCCCAAAGTGCAAAGGAATAAGGAACAGCAACAGATCAGAATGTTACAGCTGAACACAGCAGCGTGTAAAATATGTTGAGACTTATACCATGACATATTGTAGGTCACCATGGAAACAGTAAACATAACACTTAAAGTAGATTATTTTGATCTTTACTAATAATTATGTTTCTTTCTTTATACATTAAAAGTGACATGCTAATTGTTTTTTTTTTCTCCATTGCCAAGCAATTACTTTTCACTACATGAAACACAGGTGTGCCCACTGCCTCCACTCCTGTATTCAACGTAACTTTCTTCTCTGATTGGCAAGCAGTAACGGAGCTGGCTGAGTTAAGGATGGCCCTTTTCCCAGTATTTTCCTTCATGTTGAAATATACTGTAGTATGGTCTTAGCAGGTCACTCATAACAGGCTAACAGAATGTACTGAAGTACAGTGTATGTTGCTCTTTTAGACATAGGGGCTTATGCTATAAGCCTCGATAAGCCACTTATCGAGGCCTCTTCGCCAAAAAGGCCTACTGCTATTCAGTAAGCCTCGATAAGTGGCCGATTAAAAGCCTTTATTTGCATTTTTTTTATCCCCCAAATCGCCCGTCGAGCCACAATAAGCCACTTATCGACAGGTTTTCCCATTCGTACAATTCTAGTAGCCTCGAGTAGGTTATCAGGGCTAATCAAGGCTCTAGAATGGCGATTTCCTCTCAAAAGTTGGCGTGAAGGTAGTGGGAACCTTCCTATAAGGCGGCGAGACAGGACTTAAAAAACAAAATGCATTTTTCCTGCATCAGATTCATGCCGGGGGTCTCCAGAGCTGATACCCATTAATAGCAGGGGTGGATGAAGGTGGTATTTGGCCCTTGGTGGGTGTTTAGGCCTTGTGGGGGGGTTGTGAGTGGAGTAAACCCCTTCATTACCTAAGTGGTTAATACCGCTAAGGTAATGAAGTGGTTAAACCCTCCCGCTGCACACCCGGTAGGTGTGTAGCACCAAGGGCCAAATACCAACTTCAACCATCTTCGCCACCCACAATAAATATTTTAAAACACAACAACCCTACTACCCACCTCCTATACCCCCAACAACCCCCCCCACACACACACACACACACACACACACACATACTGTACAGTAATGGGCAAAATTACTATTATCCACATATGGATCATAGTGCATTTGCCCATTATAAAATTAAACAATAGCCAGCCAGCATAAATAAAGAAGAACTCATTTGCAGCCCCTGCGACCGGACGCGGCAGCAAGGGAGTCCCCGCATGAGTCATTGCGACGGAGACGGATGCCGGAAGTGCTGTACTGTGCATGTAAGTTCAGGAACCTGCACATCAGTTTCAGCACCATCCCTTGAAGTGGATCTCTACAAAAGATACCTTGACAAGATTGGCTCACACTTGCCCGTGTGAGTAAGAATTGGCACAGCCATTTTTGATTATCCAATACCCATCCCCTGTGTTATGCTTGTTTCACGTAGTGGATTATATATACGAAGTATTTATCTTATCTTATCTTCTTTTATGCGCTCACAATCTCGATAACAAATTTGTGTTTGTGGAGATCAAGGAAGGATCTCTTAAAGGTTGAGCTGCAGTTCTAAAGGGCCAGTATACCATTTTTGTTTGTTTTTAGGCTCTTACGCACGTCTGTATAATATACTTTATTAAGTGTGACAGGGGAGCGCCGTAGATCTTTTACACTTTAGCATAAATAAAGTGAATGAACCTTTCTACTTACCCCTGCCATCATGAAGGGCATCCTCATCAGCATACTGCAGGTCCATGTCCTCCGATGCAAGCACGAATTCCAGAAAAATACACTCTAATGGCCCTTAATGGCCCTTATCCCACCATCCCCCGCTACCCACCCGGGAGGCCTAACCACCCACCCCGGACCAACTATACCCACCCTCTACCCATTGATTAGTTGAAAAGGATGTGACATCATCTCTTAAAGTTATGTCACATCCTTTTGAATTATTGTAACCTATCGCATGGTACAGCAACCAATGGGATTGTCTTCAATCCCTTTGGCTTTAATACCATGTGATATAGCCATGCGGTTTTAAAGATGTGGCGTACCTCCCTTGGAGATGACGTCACATCCTTTAAAAAAAAGGAGGTGGGCACATGATACAGCGTACAATCTTATTGGAGCTGTATCATCTGACTCAAAAATGTGACGTCACAGGCCCTATATAAGGCCTGTACGTCTCATTTTAGCGGAAGAAATCGACGTGGTAACATCCGTTTGGATTTACCATGGGGAAATTTGGATTGACTGATGAAGAAAGAACATTAAAGAAAAGAAGAAAATAATTACAGATGAAGATTGAAGACTGTGATAGAAGATAAAAGAAAGATTTTTTTTTATCTGATGCTGGTCTTCAAGGTGGATGGCGTTGGATTGTGGGTGATGACGTCGCGAGTCGAGAGCTTCCAGATACGCCGGGAGTCCGAGGGTGAAGACTTCTAAAGGTAAGTAAAATATTGAATGTATGTAAATGTCTTTTTGCAGGTTTTTTTATTGTATTTATTTATTTGTATGTATTTGCTTGCCCATTGACTGATAATGTATTAATCTGTGCCCCGTTATGGTGCAGATAAATACAGTGACAGCCAATGCTTGTTTTGGCAAATGCTTGTTTTCTATTGATTACTATTTTTTCGATTTCTGTTTACTGTTTGATAAAATTGTTTTGAATTTGGATGGCTTGTTTTTATTACATTTTAGGATTGGTTAGAGTTTTACATGTATTATTTGTTTTGTTGGCTACTGGTTTTAATTAATTAATTAATTGATTGGCTACTGGTTTAAATTCATTCTTTGTTTTGTTGGCTACTGGTTTAAATTAATTCTTTGTATTGTTGGCTACTGGTTTCAATGAATTCTTTGTTGTGTTGGCTACTGATTTAAATGTATTAATTGTTTTGTTGGCTAGTGGTTTTAGTTCTTTAATTGATTGGTTGGCTAGTTATTTTATTTCTTGAATTGTGGTGTTTAGGTGCTTGTATATATTTTATTATTGTGTATTTTTGGCCTTCATACTTTATTAGGTTTACCATTGACTGCTATAGTGGCTTATCATGTCCATATTATATGGGTATGATATACCACTGTGCAAATCAATGGGTACAGTAAGGTATAGTGGTCCCGGGGTAGCTGGTTAGGCATCCCGGGTGGGTAGCGGGGGAGGATGGGTTAACCCCTTAATTACTATAGCGGTTATTAACCGCTAAGGTGATTAAGGGGTTAGGGGCCATTAGATTGTATTTTTTTCTTGTATTCTTGATGGCATCGGAGGACCTGGAGTATGCTGACGAGGACACCCTTCATGATGGCAGGGATAAGTAGATAGGTTTATTTACTTTATTTATGCTGGCTGGCTAATGTTTGATTTTATAATGGGCAAATGATCTATTATCCATATCTGGATAATAGTTATTTTGCCCATTAATGTACTGTATGTGTTGTGGGGTGTTGTTGGGCGTAGAGGAGGTGGGTAGTAGGGTTGTTGTGTTTATTATTGTTTCTTGGGTGTAGAGATATTGGGTGAGGGGTAGTAGCCCAAAGGGTGGGTGTTTAGGCCTTCCGGGGGGTAGCTGGACTGGTTAACTCCTTCATTACCATAGCAGTTCCCACCGCTACGGTGGTGAAGGGGTTAACTCCTTTCGCAAACCTTCCAGCCAGGCCTAACCACCCACCCTGGGACTACTACCCCCTGCATCCACCCACTCTGCCCCAAGAAAAGGCTATTGGTGTTTAACCCATTCATTGCCTTAGCGGCTAGCTGCTAAGGTAATGAAGCTGGCTTAATATACACTTTTAATACTAGTGTAGATGAGCAGGGGGTCTCCGGAGCAGAACCGCGTTGATTTCTGGTCCAGGGACCCCCTGGTTCCCGAGATACAGGCCCTGTTATGGGGTGCCGGTATCTCCAATGCATTTAAATCCCACCGTCACGTGACCGTGAAAATAAAATGCATAGGATATACCGGCACCCCATAATGAGGCTTGTATCTCAGGAACCAGGGGGTCCCTGGACCTGAAACCAAAGTGGTGCTGTTCTGGAGACCCCTGCTCATCTACACTAGTATTAAAAATGTGATTTAAAATAAAAATTTCGGCAGAGACTTGCGCAGGGACAGGCCGCTCTCTCTGCAGCTAAAACAAATTGCCGGATTTGGCCTTTTGAGAGAGGCGATCAACACGCCGACGGCTACTCGCCAGTTTTGGGAATTTTGCTATCACTGGTAATCGAGGCTTTCTGAAGACCGTGATAGCAACGCTCAAAAAACTGGCGGATTAAACGGCCGTTGCTATTTTTTTTATTAAGGCTATTAACATAGGCGCCATAATCTGGTCAATTCTCTGATTCTCACTGATTTCTTTTAGTTTCAGCGGTGTCATAAACTTCAATAGAGTCTCACTGATAAAATCTGTACATTTCTATTAAAATACCTTCTTGGCTGATCTGGTCCTTTGGAAGATGACATTTCTGCTATTTATCAGATTAGTTTTGATGTTAAATTGTTTCTGGGAGAGGCATGCTTGAACGTGTATCTCAACATCAATGTATCACTTTGTACTTTTTGTACCTGCTAGCATCAGTGAATGGTTTGAGAAGGTCTATACAAGGTATTAGGAGGGGATTAGATGGCACACACACCTACTATTACTGTATAAGACGTATTACATTCTGTGCACGGATCCAACATAGTCTCCTATACACTAATGACATAAACATCTGAGATGTCAAAAAACTTGAAGCAGAGAAATATTTGTCAAAAATCATAGTGTAAAAAAACTTTGCATGGATATATTAACCCCATATTGACCCCACTGTGTCCTGAAGTTTGTATGTGGAAACAAAGTCTATTTGCATATTCCCCTGGTCGGACAATTACAGTGCACGATCAATTGGGTTTCCTTATTAAAAAAAACAACAACTACGCCTGCACTGTACAGTATATTCAAAAGCATTGGAGTTACACCTGCATTCTGCAAACAGCATTACAGACAGTCCTCGTTTTACAACGCTTCGCTTTACAACGAATGGCTTATCCAACGCTATGCAATGCAAACCTATATTCATTTTTACAACGCCAAAATGGCTTATCCAACGCTCTTACGACGCTTTGCAACGTTGTGTATGTGTGTATATATATACACATTCACATAAACAACATTGCAAAGCGTCGTAAGAGCGTATATATATTAATATTATACTATATAATATTATATTATACTATATAATATATTATTTATTATGTTATATATATAATACAGTATATACACTATATAATTTATGTGTGTGCTGCATATCTTATTGCCTGCATAAAATATTTGGTGTATTTTAGTGTTAAAAATGCCTTCAGGAACGGAACCTTTCATTTAAACAGTGTTCCTGTGGGAAAACGTGTTTCGCTTTACAACGTTTCGCTTTACAACGCCATTTTGAGTAACGCATTGTGTCGGATAACCGAGGACTGCCTGTATGTGGAATGCCTGCAACCTTTGATCTGGAATACACAAGGTTTTGCAGGCTAAATTATGGGAGGCAAAGTGAGTTCGGAAAGGAGTGCTGCAACTATTAAAATAATGCCGTGATTTAGTGCACAGGTCTAGATCCACAAAGCTCTGTGAAGTCATGAAACAACACAAAATAAAATAAGATCGGATGTGGTATTATGGTATCTTAAATGCTAATTATATTTAGCATCGGACTGAATACTTTTCATTAGCATATGCTTAACATCTCGTTATGTTAGGATGTTACTCCGTTTCAATGTTGAAAAAAGAGAAGAGCAGCGCACTGCCAAGGAGCCAGGTGGTTAAAAAATAATGAATTTATTAACACATAAACATCACCCAAGGGGCTAGTGCCACCCTCCATGTCCGAAACGTGTAGGAGGGTGGCACTACCCCCTTGGGTGATGTCTATGTGTTAATAAAGTCATTATTTTTTAACCACCTGGCTCCTTGGCAGTGCGCTGTTCTTCTCATTTTTCAACATTGGATTTCTACATCAGCGGGAGTGGGTAAGAAAAAGTTTATTCAACAATTGATTACTTGAGTTTGCCTCATACGAGTATTAATTCCGTTTTTTTCCAATGAGTTAACTGCAAGTGGATTCATTTTTCATCTTGTTGGTTCGCTTCAGGAGATACTTTATTATCATCTGACTCATTATACAGGACTATACCCACTCCATAATAGAGCACTACTCCAGAGTCTCAATTAGTATTATTGATATGAGATTGTATATATTCCGGACGCTTTGGAGCCTCGCTTTACCATATCTAGATGTTACTCTATTCCAGACTAAAACTGTGCGATTTTCCTCTGCTTCATTTACTTGAGTCGCACAATCGCGAGGTATGGTGCTTAACCGCTCATAAACACTGCAAAAGTCCTATTTCAGGCTCTAGATTGGATTAACGGCAAGTGTAGGGAGGACTTACAGTAACTAATGTAAAGTTAAGTCCCTGTGTTAACCTTAACTGACTTCAGTGTATAAACGATACAATGATAAGGCTTAATCTGCATGACATTATCACCAACATAACTTATAGTTAATGATATGCTCTTTTCAATGGAAAGATGATATAACATTGTTATTTTCCTTTGTGCATATATTCTTTACTCTTAACGTGATGTTGTGAGGTTAATTAGCCTAATGGTGCTTTGTGGATCTGGGTTTTGATTTTAAGCTTTTAAGTTTACTTTAATATATTATGCACTCATGCTTATTTGTTTTTATTTGTCTCCGCACTGCAGTTACTTGGTACTATATAAAATAAAAATGTTAAAGCAGATCTACAAAATTGTTGTTGTGGTTATATTTAATTACACAGGCCCATATTTACCAAGAGGTGCTTGGCACAGGAGACCAGGACACTGTCACGGGTCAAGTACCAGACAGGACACACGGATCAAATAAACGGGTGTTTATTTCACCCGGAGCCAACAGATGCAGCACAAAATCACAACAGAGAGTTGTGTCACAATAAGAGAGTTTCTTATACTTAAACTTCAGCACAATACAGAGGGAATCCCAATCCCTTAGGGGTCCGGTGCTACCAAAATGACATTCCCGGAGCAGCTTCCACTTCAGTAGTATGTCCAAGGTATCCAGGCAGCACTGGATGCAAGTTTGAGCATATGCAAGTGTAAATCTCCCGCTTCAGAAAGGCATGTAGCCTCATCTTGGGTGTCTCTGGCAGAACCTCAGAGAACACAAATAAGTCCATCTCCACACCAGTCCACGAATGATCTGTGGAATAGAGGTTGGCTGCCCCTTTCCTAGATTCCTGTCTCCATAAGAAGTCATGGAGAAAGGGCGGTGACAAATCAGAGAGTGGATGCTGTGTGTGGGACCAATGACAGCACAGATGCTATTTGGGCCAATCGCACAGCGAGCTACATAGGCCAACCATGACTGTTGGAAATTCAAACCAACGAACCACTGAGACCTGAGTCAGTGTGGTCTTAAAAACTCAGGGTCCAGTTGCAGTTGGATACCTCCTTTGGAGATGGAAGCCTCAGAGTCTGAGCTGAACAATGGCCCATCCATCAGTCACAGTTTCCCAGGACTGAGTACACAACCCTCCAGTCCCAGCAATAGCCATTTCTCCAGAAATGTGAGATGAACAAAGAGTTTCCCAACTCTGCATGGCCAGAGGCCTTGGCTATGATTTAGAACACATTTTTATGCTTGCAGTTTACACATGTACATTACTGGGTTTAACACATAACATGCTGGTCACATGAACCACAGGTAGATGGGTGTACAGGGCAATCCTGTATATCCATCAGACAGGGGCCAGAGACCGGACTTATGCTGATCTCTGGGCCCCTATGTCACAGTGCTATCCTGTAATCTTGAAGAAAGGCAACGGGCACTCAAAGTCCAAAGGAAAAAAAAATGAACATTTATTGTAGTTACATAGTTATGTCCTATGCGTTTCAGTCCCAGCCAGGTATAGGCCACATCTGGGACTGAAACGTGTAGGACATAGCTATGTAACTGCAATACATTTTAATTTCTTCTTTGGACTTTGCATGCCCGCTGCTATTCCTCAAGATTACTTGTATTGTACTTGGGATCCACAATATGAAGCATTGGTGCACCCCCTGATTTTGTAATTGTGTGGTGCTTAACCAAAACATTGTTATGTGCTATCCCATAAGCTTGAATGTGCTGTTAGGTGTCTTATTAAATAGCACCACTTTGTAAATATAGTCAGTTTCTCAATAATTGATACCTTCCTAAGGATTTCAACGTGTAGTAATTGATCAAGATTCACATTTATTGCCCGCCCCTGAAGTAGTTGAAAGCTGCAGTTCAGTCAATATCCTGCATGTGTGTTTTTTTTAATAAATCAGTTCTGTAGTAAGAAAAAATACTTTTAGCATTTTCTGTTTTTAAAAAAACAACTTTGAAAGACCAATTTTCTTGTATTCTATTTTAACAGCCATTTGCTAAGGCACCGCCCCTTCTTGTCCTATCACAAGCTCTGGCACACGCCTTTGTCAGCCCTGCCCTCCCTCTAGCACATGTCAGTGCAGGAGTGCTCATGAATATTCATGAGCTTCCACTGAGAGACAGAAGCAGAAGAAAAACAGATCCCTTCACTAATTATGTCACCAAATTTCGCCGATCAATACATGGAGAACGAATTGACCTGCAGCTATACAGTTCTTTAGGTAATTAGAGATTGCACACATGAAACTATTGAAGTAAAAAAAAAAAAAGACTGAACTGCAGCTTGAAGTAGCATCTGCAGTACTAATCTGCTTTGCAATTTTTCAACAGTTGTACCCAGAACAAATACTGCTTTGGTTTTCTGATGTAAATATTTTGGATAATAATAAACAGAACAATTTATAGTGTCAGGCTGTACTGATATGGACACACTTTAAACTTGAGGTGCTGGGTAGCTTAGCACTGCTAAGTAAATAAGGCACTTTACGCTAGTGAGACAATTAACCCATTCAATGCCATATGCACTGCAAGCCTTTAAAATACTGGATGAGCTAAAGGGTTGCATTCTAAATAAATGATACCGAGCAAACTAATTAATCCCACACTGACTAGATAGCAAGTGACAGCCGTTATTATCAAACCAATTAAAGTTGTTTGCAGTCCTGTCACATGCATTTTCAAGATAAAAACCTAACGGTTGGCGGTGTGTCTTTTCACAGGACCTGTTGTTCAGCGTGTGTGCTCTGAATATCATCTCAACCATTGTGTGTGCCTTGGCTACCGCGATGTGCTGCATGCAGATGGTTTCTTCTGATGTTCTACAGCTGGTAAGTAGCAATACTATAGACCACGGACAGCTCCCTATTGGAAAGCTACCTGTATCTCTCTGTGTATAAGGTACGGAATATTGGATTGTAAGCGGTAGCAAAAACAAGGTTTGATTTTATTGTCCCAAGTAGAAAAGTGTGTAGCACACGTGAAATGTTCTAAGCAATTACTCACACAATTAGTATTGATTGTAATGGCTGTTTTACCATATAAATTACGTGTAATCTCTTTCAATAGCAGATATAGTGCTAATACTTCTATTTTGCACTTGCTGAACATTGTAGAAAAATTAGTCCCTCTCCCAAAGAGCTTACAATTGAATGTTTGGTATCTGAGGCAGCAGAAGATACAGGCCCATTTTAATAACTATTCACTTAATGGATCCTGGAGTTTCTTTTGGTGCTGGAATGAGATTTATTGCATAACACTGCTTAGTAAACATGAGCATAGTGAATTTTCGCACGATCTCACAGAATGTGCTTCAGTAGGTGAAGCCGGAATGAAACTTACAAGCCTGTTTGCTTGAAATCAACACCTTAACAAACCACTCCTCCTACCTTAAAACGCCTTTTAAATTCTACCAATGTACGTACTCCTGCCTCAGTGATATTCTGATCAGCAATAAAAGCAATATCATGGAACATATATTCTTCTGCACTTCAATCAGCTTTGAACAAAAAAGAAATACATCCATGTTAACAGATCCCTTGTGAAGGATGGAAGTAGAAGCTCTTTCTAACTCCATGCAATGCAGTGGCGTATTCGCCTGCCATATAGAAAAATCTCCCTTTTGCACTATGAAAATATTATAAATTATGGCATTACTACGTGTGCTTGAGATGCAAATTTATGTTTAACTTCTCCAATTGAGTTAATGGAGCATTCTGAATATTTGCTACGGCTGCAGAGAAAGCATCTTAGAATAAGGCACCAGTTTTTTGCAATAAGAATGTGTAAACAAATTATTGCAAAATATGTAGATTGGGGCATCTGCTTAGCGTCAGCTGACTGCTTTGTTAATTTTACAATGCTGACTTCACGTGTGTCTGCATTTGGGAGCTGAAACTGTCGATATTTTGTAATGTTTCTACCAGTCTTGATTTGGCAAAAGTGGACTTCTGAAGAGAACAAGTCCAAAGGACTCCTGTATTTAGTGCACACCTCTGATAACATTTTACTGTTAATACATCAAGTAAAATAAAGTGTCTGGCAAAAATCACAGAGAATTAAAACAGTATAGGACACTGAACTGGATCTGGCTACCTATAGAACAAAAGAGGGAGAGATAGACTGAGTAATACAGGGTTAAAACCCTGACTTTTCAATGTAATACTAAATAGGATAGTCCAGAGTGGAGGTAAACGGTAGTCAGAGCTAGTATTAAAAATTCAGTGGTAGGGGTGGAGTTTGAGTGTTTCCGCAGAATAAATATATCAATATCAATGTATAAGTATAATAAGTATAATCATAGTGAGAGGTGGGTTCGTAAAATCAACCCCCAGTGGAACACTTACTATGCCTTTTACGTTTTGCTCTCTATTGGACAAAGATGTATCTTTACTTCGGAAAACCACTGGTGGAACATGTAGGTATTCCATAGATGACCCAGAATTCTATGGTTTGCTCAAGGAGCTCTTAGGATGCATATCTCAAGAAGTAAGCATGCTTTTGAGCATACATATCACCACTAGACTCTGTGTGATCTTTAGACAGGAATGCTGCTATAAAAAGAGACGATACTGCAGAGGCAGTAACAAATCTTGAAAGGTCATTGTGTAATAGGAGATCACCATTTATGATTAAACCGTAGGGTCGTGGGAAGCACTAGAACTACATTTATTAATAATAATGGTTAAATATTTTTTTAGATGGCACAGACAGTGTATACAGCACTATACAGGCGGACCCAGCTTATCCGCCAGAATGCGACCCGCAATCCACCGGCAGATGGCGGACCGTCGGATTGCGGGTCCATGTTAATCCGCGGCGGTGAGTGTTGGATAAACTGTTCCGATGTTGGATAATGTGTTCAGCGAAGTGCAGCGTCGGATAAGCCGTTCGACGGATAACGAACAGTCAGATAGCGAGGACCACCTGTATATATAAAACTGTTCAAGTACATGTGTCCATGCCACGTAGGATGTATAATCCTATTTTGATGCCTGAGACACATGGAGATTAAATAACTCTCCCCATGAGAACTGACTCTGGGAATGGAACAGGATCCACCTACTTGAAAGGCAGTGGTATTACCACTGAGCTACTCCTATCCAGAAACACAACACGCCTCTCACAGCACGTCTAGAAATCAGTTTGGCAATTGTAAAAACTCACTTTGATTTTGGGGGGGATGGGTTAATGTAGATACATCCAGACCATTATCTTCTATTGACGAAGGACACTTATCACAAAGAAAGTCGAAATATAATATATTTTATGAAGCGACCAGCATCCAGTACTAAATTAAAGGGCACTGCAGCCCCTCTAAACAGTAAAGTTAAGGCTGAATTAAATAGGGACCACCTTAAATGGACAAGAAGCGAAAAGTGATACACTGAGTGCTCATTTGCTTGTCATTACCCAGAATCCCTGGCTGCAGTGGAAGCATTGTACTGTATGTTAAGAGGTAATGGGGAAAGACAGGGTTGCACACTTGTCTGAGACATGTGAATGTGCTCACAAGTGATATTTAGATTTTCTGTGCACTATATCAGTGGAGGGATTTTGTAACTTTTTTTTTTTACTCACCATAACTTATTTTGTATCTAGCTAAATTAAACAAAAAATTCCACATTTTATACAAACCTGAGGAACTTGAGGAAGAAGTGTTTTTATTATATCATGTGAAAATGTATTTGAGATTCCCACACTACACGTTTTTATAAGGTACTTGCATCGCCTAACCTGCATTATGAAGACAGCAGTTGGTTGATGTTCAGCAAAATGCATTGAAGTCCCTTGTGCCCATGATAATTGTAAATACAAAGAGACTGCTGGAGACATCCAAAGACCAATTTACATATCTGATGTTTGTTTTGTCACTTGCCTAAAAAAACTTATTGACCAGCATCTGCCTTCATTGTCTCTGAAATGACTGTAATTCCCTTTAAATCCCCAGTATAGTTTTCTAGGCCCGACTGAAGGCTCTTTACCTTATTTCCAGTGGATTTGTTATATGCCTGAAGATGCCTCTGATCCCAATGGATCATTCATTTTCCATTTGTTGCATCTGCTGTAATGCTAGGCAACACACACTGTTGATCTTTAAGCAATGGATAATAAGATGAATATCCGAGCAGGGATATTTTTTTCCCCATTGCCATCACTAGTATTTTACTATAATTTTGTTTACTTAGATATCCCATATTATCCTATGTTGGAAATAATATATACATAACGCGGCTTATATCGATGGTAAAGCTAAAATCTCAATTACATTTCAATCATTTTTTTTTGCGCTAAGGACAGACATCTTCACAGCATATTGAATAAGGATCCATAGTATGATGCCCATTCCTCAGTCTGTCATTTGACCAAATATATTAAAGGACCAGTCCTTCCCTGCTTGATCCTCTGAGCTGAACCACACTAATTTAAGATCCGGTGACCTCCTGCTACCCAATATACATACAGATAGAGCCAGTACAGTCCCCTGTAGTGGAAACAAGAGAGAGGTTTAAATCTCCCGTGTTACACAGGCCAATAGATAGCCGCAATGTCATCGCTTCGTCTTGGCCCTGGCGTTTAAATATGCTGAAGTACTAATGCGAGCTATAAGGTATGTATCTCAGGAACCAGATGGAGCTGGAAATGAATGCAGTTCAAATCTGGGGACCCCCATGTGAAAAAAAATAAAGGAGAGGTGGGCAGGAGTGAACTGCACCTTTAATTTAAGATGGTGCGTATTGAATTGAACATACTTAAAAACCTATTACCTATTACCTATTACCTACAGTCAAATGTTTAAACGTTATCATAAACAGATAATTTTTCTGACAACCTCTGTATCATTTATAGTAAAATTATGTTTCCATTCTATATCACATTACAGTCCCTTCTGCCCATTATCATTGTAAATACAAAATTCTAAAGACACTTTAATGTGTCATTACTTTAATTCGTTGCTCCATGGGGCGGAGGAACCAGAGTGCGTCAGAGTGATCATGGCGTCCCTTAACCCGGAAGCGGGACATGCGCTCCATAGGATCACAGGACACAATCGCCCCTAGAAAACGGGCACTCTAAAGGCATGAGGAGGTCAGTATGTCATGGGGCCCCTGCTGTGCCCAATACCATGCCGAGCTGGCTATGTCTTGGGGCCCCAAAGGGTTAATGCAGAGGTGCACATCATTAACACATTAGCACATTGTAAATGTAACTTCAACAATGAAGGAACACTACTAATAACGGCCAGAAGCCAAGGTATATATGTTATGCATTTTTTTAAATGCTCCAGCTTTTATTTTCCAGTACGGATAAAGGTTTTGGATCTTACCGCACTCCTTACAGATAAGTGTAGTGGGTGTCCTTTTTCTTTGTAAGGTGCAGGCAGTTGAAGAGTGGCTGGGATCCCACTTCGGCCACGCAGTTAAACTATAATGTCTGGTGTAAAGACTTTATTAGAATAGCGCTGCTGGAAGATATCCAGCTTCAAGCTTTTATTTTCTGCTGCTATTAATATGCAACACAATATTGGTTCTGTTAAACCCATTTGCTCATTTTCATAATAAACTTTTTTTTAAAATGGCTCCGGAGATGCATATACGTGCACACTTATTCTTGCAGCGTTTTATAGGTTTGTTTTTTACTGTATAATAATTAATGAATAGATATTTTCTTTTTAAACTGAAAGCCATATTTAGATGGATGGAGGTTTTCCAACGTGCAGTGGAATGTTGCAGGTGATAAAGTGCCCTGCGTTGCAAACGTCCATGTGGATGGATAGTGGATATAGCAGCCAACTCGGGGGTAAACTCAATATACCCTAAAGCAGCTGTGCGGTGTGTTTTCAGATGAAAATCCCTAGTGACGTCAATGGGGGGTTTCTTCCAAAAACAACACAGAGTATATTGAATACCCTTAAAGCATCAATACTACATGCCCCCTTTCCCCCCTTCTTTTTATATGTAAAGCATGTGACAATGTGTAATTCTACATTCTTACCTTAGCTGGCAATCGTTTAGTGCTCCTGTTAGAAATCTGTAAAAATCCTGATTGTGTGCCTAACATAATGGCCGCCTTTCCATTTCAATCAATATTTCAGTCTGTGTATTCAGCAACAACAGTGTATCCTGATATTACTTAGCTTAGGTAACGTTATCTATTGTTACAGTTTACAACTCAAACAGCTGGGAATATTGGCAACACATTATCACAAACAGGAAAAGTGTTGCAAAGATCTGCACTGCTTTGGAGGTGGGCTAAAACCTGCTACAGAAATCAATGGATGATTTAAAACTCATTAAAAATGGCATTAAGACTCTGAACTACAGTGGCGAGAAAAAGTATGTGAACCCCGTAGAATTTTCATATATATATACAATGGTCGACAAATCACCAAAAAATCTACTCGCCGAACAAAAAAATCTACTCGCCACCTAGTACCAAACGTGTGCTGCTTGGGCCAATAGGAGCTCGCCACGATGTTAAATCCACTCGCCCGGGGTGAGCAAATGTATAGGTTTGTCGAACACTGAATATATATATGTTGCAACCTCCCATTTCCTTAATTTCAAATAAAGGTAAAGATCAACTGGGCTGTACGAGATATAAATCCATATCCTTAATCAACATGGATATTACATTATTTTCTAAAATACTGGCTATTTGTTTAAACAATCCCCTCCCTTCTTTGGTGCACACAGACTAGGTAGAGTTCATCCCGGGTCGTCAGGCATCTAACAACACTTGGAGAACCATAGATTTAATAGCCCACGCCTAAAGAACAAAGGTTGGGACTCTCCACTAGTCGTTGGATGCTGAAAAAGCCTGCAATCGACTAGACTGGGGCTGCATGAAAGGCTACAACAAAATGTGGCTTCTCAGGCAACCTCTTACATGGAGTCTTGTCACTATACTCCTCACCATCCGTAAAAGTAAAATGCACAGGTACTTGTTCACACAGGTTTCCGATTAGAGGGGGAACTAGGCAGGGATGCCCCCTGTAACCTCTCCTCTTTGCTTTCTCCTTTGAGAACCTGGCATCTCGCATTAGGGCCAACCCAGATATTGGTGGAGTTCAGGTGGAGGGCACCTCATATAAAATTTTGCAATTTGCAGACGATATCTTGCTATCCTTCCTTACCTATTTCAAGAACTGGTTAGACTCGGTAAACTCTCAGGGTTTCAAATAATGAAAAAACAGATGCACTGAATATAAATTTAGCAAAGGAAGATATTGAGATAAACTCACAGAATTTTAACTTCAGATGGTGTCCTAAAGCGGTTAAATACCTGATCGTTAATATTTCGGCAAGCTACAAAGATCTATTTAACTGCAACTATCCCAGCTTGATTAATGCACTTCAAAAAGATCTTACACAATGGGACAAACTCCACATTTCCTGGGTAGGTATGATTAATTCCATAAAGATGAACCTTCTCCCAAGGCTTTTGTATTTATTTAATTCCAATCTCTCTCCCACAAAGGATCATGCAAAATCTTCTGAGTCACATTAACAAGTTCATCGGGTCCAACAAAAAGCCTCGAACAAATAAGAGCTTTGTCCCAACCTTCAGAACTAGGTGGACTTGGTTTGCCATGTCTGTCAGTCTACTACAAGGTGGCACAGTTTGGGCAGATGATAGCGTGGCATGCTGACTCTACAGTACACTCAAAAGGTGGGTCGAGATCAAGGGATCTGTGGTCCACCCATATAGTGTGGAAACAGTGATGTGTCTTCCCACACTTGAACATTCCGTTACACTGTGGGAGACCTGCAATGAAAGTTTCCATCTGACTGATATAAGCGCCCTGATGACACCCCTGTTCTAGATCCAGATTTTATTCCAGGTCTGGATAAACAAATATTTAAAAACTGATGGTCTAAGGGGGTGTCCAGATTTGTGGATCTGGTGAAAAATCCTGACACTAAATACATTTGAATCCCTGGTCTCGGATAGAGGTATTGAGAGGAGTGCATTTTGTAGATTTCTTCAACTACTGGTATTCACAAAAAAATTCCGGCCTCACCTTCCATCACACCATTTGAGGAAATCTGCCTTAATTGTCCAAATTAAGCTACAATCACCTCCAGACTGTACAGATCGACATTCTTGGACATTCCACAGGATAAAACTAAATATATGATATAATGGGAGGTAGATCTGGGAGAGGTGCTTGAAGGTGAGGACTGGGAGGACATCTTCCAGGCTGCATCTAAAAGTTCTGAAAAGAACAAAGTGGAAATCAACTAGAATCCTAAAATAGTAAACAGTATCAAGCAGTAGAAAAACTAAATGTCTTTAATAAATACATGTATATAACATATGGGAAGTGGATAATACAAAAAAAAAAAAAACAATTGTAAATGAAGAAGGCAATAGTATACGCAGTTAGAAAAATGGAGACCAATACTTATCCACCACTGGCGGGACTCGGAAAAGGTAGATGCGCAGAAATAGAAAAAAACACACATGGACAGAGGGGGAAAGGGGATATACAAAACACACAGGGCAAGATTGGGGCAATGGGATACACAAAACTAAATTCAAAGGTGGGCAACGTTCCAGGGAAAACCCCTTCTGCTGGCCATTTCCCCTGTTGGAATGAGGTACTTCCCTTTCAGTGAGTCCCTATGTACAGCAACAGATGGCCCTGAATGGGGAGTCATGGGAACAGGCCACTAGAAGGGGGTTTCCCTGAAATGTTGTCCCCCGTTGCATTTAGTTTCCTTACCCCATTCTTTTTATCTCCTTTTTGGTAGTGGCTGTTCTCTTTTTTGTGCTTTATGTTTTGTATATTCCCCTTTCCCCCCTCTTCCCATGTTTGTTTTGTATATCCCTTCTAACCCCTCTTCCCCCGTGTGATTTGTATATCCCTTCTACCCCCTCTTCCCCTGTGTGTTTTGTATATCCCTTCTCCCCCCTCTTCCCCCGTGTGTTTTGTATATCCCTTTCCCCCCCTTTTTCCCTGTGTTTTTTGTAAATCCCTTTCCCCGCTCTCCCCATGTGTGTTTTGTATATCCCTTTTCCCCTCTTCCCCATGTGTGTTTTGTATATCCCTTTTCCCCTCTTCCCCATGTGTGTTTTGTATATCCCTTTTCCCCTCTTCCCCATGTGTGTTTTGTATATCCCTTTTCCCCTCTTCCCCATGTGTGTTTTGTATATCCCTTTTCCCCTCTTCCCCGTGTATTTTGTATATCGCTTTTTCTCCCCTCTTTCCCTGTGTTTTGTATATCCCTTTTCCCTTCTTCCCCTGTGTGTTTTGTATATTGTTTTTGCTCCCCTCTTTCCCTGTGTTGTATATCCCTTCCCCCCCTCTTCCCCTGTGTGTTTTGTATATCGCATTTTCTCCCCTCTTTCCCTGTATTTTGTATATCCCTTTTCCCCCCTCTTTCCCTGTGTATTTTTGCGCATCTACCTTTTTCGTGTTCCGACAGGAGTGGATAAGTATTTGTCTCCCTTTTTCTAACTGCGTACACTATTGTCTTTTTCATTTAGATTTGTTTTTTGGTACTATCCACTCCCCATATGTTATATTCGTTTATTTATTACAGACATTTCTTTTTTTTTCTACTTCTTGGTACTGTTTACTTTTTTAGGATTCTAGTTGAGTCCAACTTTGCTCTTTTCATGTGCTGAAACCCCACTCTCTCTTTTTCAGTGAATATGGGCCTGCGTGTGCGACTTCACCTGTTGGAATAAATGCACAATAGGAATGACACAGTAAAAGAACAATGTAGATTTTGTGTAAGATAACGTACCAATTTGTTCTGTGATTGTCTGGAGAGATTTAGCAGGAAATCTATGACGGGAAATCTATTGACCAGCTCGTGGCCTACTGTGGATAAGTATCTTTTCTCGTTTTGCAGAAATACATCTCAATCAAGCTGCAGTGCAGAGCTCTAATAGCTCCATTAGTAGAGGAGAAAAACGATTATTAGTGTTCCAGTTTTTATATTTTTCACTGAACCATCACATAAATGATTCCTTGATGAAGAGGTTAATGGTCATATCAAGGCCACCTTGCTACGTGTTTCATGCCAGGAACGTAAAAACAGAAATATTATTAGCTGTACCCAATACCGAGATTGTAGTATTTATTATTTCTTTTTCTGACACAATATAAAACGACAAACATGATCATGATGTCATTTCCTGATGATGACATTACGGCTTTATTTATTGGCTACCAGACGAAGGCTGACCCGGCAGTCATTTTTCCCCTTTTGGGCAAGTATGCTTTCCATATAAAGCATGTGACATTGTGTAATTCTACATTCTTACTTAAACTGGCAATTCTTTGGTGCTCTTGTTATAAATCTGTAAAAATCCTGATTGTGTGCCTAAAGTAATAGCCAACTTCTAACTTTGTGCTGCAGCCTGCGAAATGCTGCAGCTGATACTGTATGTAACATTACATTACTACATGTAACACATTGTTGCTACAGCTTTCAGAGTAATAGACAGTCTGCTGTTTTGGAATACACCAACAGATCTGTTTGTGATACTTTGTTGCCAAAGGGCAGAGCTAAAAAAGATGTGTGTGTCAGAGCATGTTTCAAAAGAGGAAGTGGATATGACTTTCTAAATGGTTGCTACAGCAACCAAAGGATTCTCAGTATGTTAAAAAAAAATCATTAAAAATGGTATAAGGAGTTTTAAAAAATGCAGACAGTGTTATCTAATACAGCGGTGCGCAAACTGGGGGCGCTAGATTTTATGGGGCGTGGCAGTTATAGAGGTCCCACACTCTTCCCCCCCCCGGGTATTTAAATAAAATGCTGGGGGCCACGTAAGATAAGGTAACACACTTACCTTCCCTTCAACGACGCATTGTCCTGGTAACCCGGCGTCAAATGACGCCGCGGGGTCATGTGACGTCAGATTGCCATGGTAACGCGACTTCACGAGACCCTGCGGCATCATTTGATGCCGGGTTCGAGCTGGGGGTTGGGGGGGGGGGTCAGAGGGAGGGGGGCGCGAGGCGCCGAGGAGAGCAGGCAGGGGTGCGCATGGGGAAAAGTTTGCGCACCCCTGATCTAATACTACAGAACTGATTTATTTAATTAAAAAAAAAACCATATAGGATTTTACATGTTTTACTGCTTTAAGTTTAGCACAAAAGGAGCACCTGAGATACCTGGGAGATATGCTAATAGGAGTTATTGGAATATACTTTGCATATCATTAGATCATCTCCCAAGTATCTCAGCTGTGCTCTTTTTTGTGCACAGGCCTCTCCACGTGTTGTTTGAAGGTTGTTTGAGGGGATACAGTTGTGTGAAAAAGAAAGTACACCCTCTTTGAATTCTATGGTTTTACATATCAGGGCATAATAACAATCAACTGTTCCTTAGCAGGTCTTAAAATTAGGTAAATACAACCTCTGATGAACAACAACACATAACATATTACACTGTGTCATGATTTATTTAACAAAAATAAAGCCAAAATGGAGAAGCCATGTGTGAAAAACTAAGTACACCTTATGATTCAATAGCTTGTAGAACCACCTTTAGCAGCAATAACTTTAAGTAATAATTTTCTGTCTGACTTTATCAGTCTCTCACATCATTGTGGAGGAATTTTGGCCCACTCTTCTTTACAACGTTGCTTCAGTTCATTGACGTTTGTGGGACTGTGTTTATGCACAGCTCTCTGGTCCAGCCACAGCATTTTAATCGGGTTGAGGTCTGGATTTTGACTGGGCCATTACAACACCTTGATTCTTTTTCAGCCATTCTGTTGCAGATTTGCTGGTGTGCTTGGGATCATTGTCCTGTTGCATGACCCAATTTCGTTCAAGCTTTAGCTGTCGGACAGATGGCCTCACATTTGACTCTAAAATACTTTGGTATACAGAGAAGTTCATGGTCGACTCAATGATTGCAAGGTTCCCAGGTCCTGTGGCTGCAAAACAAGCCCAAATCATCACCCCTCCACCACCGTGCTTAACAGTTGGCATGAGGTGTTTGTGCTGATATGCTGTGTTTGGTTTTCGCCAAACGTGGCAATGTGCTTTATGGTCCCCTTTGGTCTTGTCTGTCCAAAGGACATTGTTCCAGAAGTCTTGTGGTTTGTTCAGATGCAACTTTGCAAACCTAAGCCGTGCTGCCATGTTCTTTTTAGAGAGAAGAGGCTTTCTCGTGGCAACCCTTCCAAACAACCATACTTGTTCAGTCTTTTTCTAATTGTACTGTCATAAACTTTAACATTTAACATGCTAACTGAGACCTGTAGAGTCTGAGATGTAATCTTGGTTTTTTTGCACTTTCTCTGTGCATTACAAGGTCTGACCTTGGGGTGAATTTACTGGGACATCCACTCCTGGGAAGATTGGCAACTGTCTTGAATGTTTTCCACTTTTGAATAATCTTTCTCACTGTAGAATGATGGACTTTAAATTGTTTGGAAATGGCCTTATAACCCTTCCCTGATTGATGAGCAGCAACAATTGCTTCTCTAAGATCATTGCTGATGTCTTCCCTCCTTGGCATTGTGTTAACACACACCTGAATGCTCCAGACCAGCAAACTGCTAAAACTTCGGCTTTTATAGAAGTGGTCACACTTGCTGATGATCAATTAATCAAGGACATTTGATTAGCAGCACCTGTCTGCTAGTTAGCATCTTAATTCCTATGGAAGCAGTACGGGTGTACTTAGTTTTTCACACATAGCTTCTCCATTTTGGCTTTATTGTTGTTAAATAAATCATGACACGGTGTAATATGTCATGTGTTGCTGTTCATCTGAGGTTGTATTTACCTAACTTTAAGACCTGCTAAGGAACAGATGATTATTATTATGTCCTGATATGTAAAACCTTAGAATTCAAAGAGGGTGCACTTTCTTTTTCACACGACTGTATATATAGGGCTTGGAACCTTAGATAGTTCTCTCCCCTTCCCCAAAAACCCAGATTTCTGGCCCGGGCAGGAGCTAACACTATTTTCAGATATAACCGAACTAACGTCTCAGTAAATCCCTGCATTAACCAGAACAGAGCTCTGTGGTTAGGTGTTGATAGAGGGAACACCTCTTTGAATATTATTAGTACTAACGTCCGTTATAGCAGGTGTGCACAAACTGGGGGGCAGACGATTTTGTTTGGGGGTGGGGGGCGCAGCGGTTGCAGACATTGTGCGCTCTTCCCCCAAGGCATTTAAATAAAATGCCTGGTGGATTGCGTGAGGCCTCTGCAATTTAACTTACCGAGATTCAGCCAGCTTCGGGACGCGTCACCATGACAACGTGGCATCAAATGATGCCGCGGGGTTATGTGACATGACGCTATATGACCCCGCTGCATCATTTGACTGCTGTCGCCATGGCAACGTGGCGTGAAAAGATCCTACGTCATTTGACAATGCATTATGGTGGGGGGGGGGGGGGGGCAAGATCTGGGGAGAGCAGGCACGGGGTTGCTGCAACAAACAGTTGTGCATCCCTGCATTATAGTAATGCAAGGGCTCGTTACAGCTGAAAACAGCTAACACTGTGTTACCACTTAACAAGTTATTCACTTAAGTTAACTCCTCGTTAAATCCATGACGGAGCTTTATGCATCTGGGTTTACGCATCATGGGAATCGGGGGGTCCCTGGGGTGTAAGTAAATTTTAAAAGAAATGTGGGTAATTTGCACAAAATTATTTCACAGACATGGGTTACGTATTAACATTGTTTTTCCAGTTAAAGTTTGGGCAGAAATGCCAATTAATAGCGTTGAATAATGCATTTCTCCAGCTACATTCGCATGTAAAAAGCTAAGCAATACTTTTATTAATTATAATAAATCAGCAACTTTCAATGGAGAAAAAAAAAAAACTACAAAAATGACATCAATTAAATGTGAATACTTCAGTGTGTCATTAATACAAATATGCAGTCCACTAGCTCTCATCAATTACTAACACAATCTCTTATCTATTATTAGTGCGTGTCTCTTGTTTTAATGTGTTTAGTGCTCTGATAGAAGGGCAACAATGTGTTTATTGTGCCACCTACATCTGACCTCTCCAGCAGTGAAGCGTTTCTATATCGCTGACATTAAACACATTTCTGACCTTTACAAAGCAAACATAAAAATCACAATTGAAATGGACCAGAAAGCAATATGAAGGCTATTCTGAATAATAACAGTAAAAGCAAAGGCAGATATGAGCCTATGTTTCAAGAGCCGCAAGTATAAAAGAGAGGGGATTTTATCTAGAATGTCTTTTCAGCTAATTGTTGAACAGCATTTGCAAAAGCAGAAGTATTAATGCATCCGGACGTTGAAGATATTGCAAGGGCTATAGTATCATTAATGTCAGCAAGTTATATTTGGGAGTGCAGGCATACCCCGGTTTAAGGACACTCACTTTAAGTACACTCGCGAGTAAGGACATATCGCCCAATAGGCAAACGGCAGCTTGCGCATGCGCCTGTCAGCACGTCCTGAACAGCAATTCCGGCTTCCTACCTGTACCGAAGCTGTGCGCAAGCGGGGAGACTATAGAGTCTGTTACAAATGCGTTATTTATGTCAGTTATGCACATATATGACGATTGTAGTACAGTACATGCATCGATAAGTGGGAAAAAGGGAGTGCTTCTCTTTTGTTTTCTAACTGTGATCCCTGTGCATTCTGGTACAAGAATAGTCCTGCATTGCTATACAAATGGACACTTAGAGCAGCCATCCCGTTTTCCTTTTATAATAGGTTTGAAGCATTGGGGTATGCTCAGGAGCTGACGTGTGTTAATTTCAGCTCCGGGGACCCCCTGCTTCCCGAGATACTTACCTCTGTAGGGAGTACCGGTAGCAGCTCTGAGTGGGCTGTGTGGGGCTAACAAAATGGCAGTTTAAATGTCCGGTGTCTCGCTGGCAAATAGGAAACTGCGACATCATCCTTTGCGGCTTCCTATTGGCCCGCATGACCAGGACATTTATATCTCCGGAGCTGCTACCAATACCCCCTACAGATGTATATATTTCGGAAAAGTAGGAGGTCCCGGAGCTGAAATTAATGGGGTAATGCTCCGGAGACCCACTGCTTCCCAGCTAGGGGCAAAAAAAAACATTTTTGGGGGGGTTACATCTGCTCCTTTGAAACAAACAGGGTTAAAAATCATACAACTATGGGAAGCTTCACATAACATTTTGCGAACCATGCAAAATTAAGTTTTTGTTTCACTTCAGGAAAGGAAAATCGAAACTTTTTTTCAAAGTTCTCAAGCAGTTGAAGGTCTCCACAGCCTAATATATGTGTTTTGGAGAAACGAGAGAGACTGAGAGTGGCATCCTATTTAATATAGTACCCATTGACTTATACACCTCCCAAAACACTCATCAATACAACACGTGGAGAGATATCGGGAACACAGCTGAGATATATTTTCCTCCGAAGGTTACAAACATTAGAATGAACCACCATTAAAGATACGCATGACATATGATAAGCCTTGGCTTTTATAAAGTTTTTAAATATCATTAAGATATATAATAGTACTACAGAACTTTGGTTACTATCAGAAATGTACACTTTGGAAGTAAGACATTGTTTCATATTCATAGTCTTTAAACTGAGCTTGAACTTTTGGAATATGTAAATACATCCCACAGACATCTGCATGCAGAACATATGCATAATACTTTATCACCAAGATTAAAAGCATCTTTAGCAATAATGTCCCTTGCACAAACCCTCGGTGGTGGTATAAATCAACTAAAGCTGTTCAGGGCCTTTAGAAAATCTTAGGAAGATTATTCCTCTTTTCAAAGTCATATTTTGTCATATAAAATCTACACAATGAACTTTCGAGTTTAACGCATCAGGGGAAAAATATGTACCCTTTGTTAAGCGCTTGTATGTATAGGTTAACGGCAGTAAATTAGAATGGTTACCTATTGTATCATCTAATTGTAGTGAGAACATAGAGATCTACAAGAAGTATATATATAAATGGATGCATAGAACTTTGAACATTCTGCAGGACAATAATGGAACATACAGCATGCTTTAGTTTTTCCATTTCAAAATATGTTATAATAAATACACATAATGAGAGTCACTACAATATACAGTATACTGGTAATTTGTGGACCGCCCCAGTGCCTGTGATAAAGTAGGAGAAGACTAGGGCGCTCCAATGTAGCTCACAATTATATAACGAGGTTAGGCAAGTGATAAATACAGTAACATACAATAAATAAAATGAAGTACTGGCCCGGTGGAAGCTGCAGCTCGACCCAAGGAGGCTCGTCCCGCAATCCTCAAACGGTACAAAGGAAAGAAGTAGGGGAGCGCAAAGAGATATGGAAAAACCAGAGATATAACACTGATTAGTACAGATAGAACCTATATTGTCTACTGAACAATTCAATCAGACATGAAGTATTGACTCAGTGGAACATGAGTAGGTCCGGGTCAGTGCAATAGATGCGACATAAAACAGCACATGCCCCCTAGCATCTACAAGAAGTATATATATAAATGGATACATAGAATGTTGAACATTCTGCAGAACAATACATGGAACATAATGCATGCTTTAGTTTTTCCATTCCAAAATATGTTATAATAAAATACACATAACGAGAGTCACTACAATATATACTGGTCATTTGTGGACTGCCCAGTGCCTGTGATGTTAGCTTACTGCAGCTCCCCCCCACTAATCAACACTTTTATATTGTGTTGAATGGTTTGAGATGTATTCTACCTCCTGGTTTTTCAAGCTGTGTCTGTCCTAACGAAATTTACCCTGTCCCCGCTGGCTTAAATGACAGTAGCTGTGAAGGGGAAGCATGGTGGAGAGACCCTCTTTCGGGAGCCGCCTTTGGGTAGATTTGTGTGGTCTGATATCAAGATGTCCTGAGGTGGTGATAGTGTGTAGTGCACCATTCAGCATGGGCCCTGCAGTAGAAGGGACCTGGCCACTTAGGGTTGTCAGGTGTCCAGTTTTGAGCTTGGCTGTCCTGTATTTGGACCTTCTGTCCACTAAAAAATTAGAGGTAATACTGGACATGTGTGTTACCTCTCTGGACATAGTGACCTGACCGGCTTGGGGAGCCGCAGGATTTCCCTGAGCTGTTGCTAGGGGGCTGGGTAACTTCCTCCAGCGTGGTTGACTGCTGCTGGGTAATGCACCCAATCAGTAGGAGGTGTCAGGAGTCTGGGGTGGGACCAAGGAGAGGAGGAAACAGCATGGAGAGGTGAGAGGCGTGTGTGTGCGTGTATCTCGAACACACACATTGTGTCCAGTATTTTTGGAGAAGCCACCTGGCAACCCTTCTGGCCAGCCAATAACGTTGGTTGCGCCGCAGCTTCTAGTTAGATGTTTCAACTTCCTGGTTCGGCCGCACGGGCCCCCCTCTGCCGCTTGGCACAGCCACTTGTCACCGCTCTCACTCCCTGGTGGCAGCCCTGTTCAACCTTAGGCAGTAGAAAACATTGGCTTAAAGCCAAAAAACGCTGCACCACCAAATTAACAGAGCGAGGGGGGTGATAATAAAAACTATTTATTATGCCAAAATTAGGAGAGCGTTACACTGGGGCGAAACATGAGTGTAACTCTCTCCTAATTTTGGCATAATAGATAGTTTTTATTATCACCCCCCTCGCTCTGTTAATTTGGTGGTGCAGCGTTGTTTGGCTTTAAGCCAATTTTTTCTACTGCCTAGTTCTAAACTACTAACGCTTGGCACAAAAAAAAGTATTTTTACCCTGCAAGTGAAGAAACTCCTTTTGATGTGGATACCACTAAGGAGTGTCAGAACTTTCATCTATTTGTGAGTATTACTCCATTTACTACTGGACTATCTTGTAACACAGGAGGTTTATCTATGCATATATGGTCCATAGACCGCAGTTCAATGCTAAATCATCTACAAGAATACTCTTAATTATTTTCATCACTAAAGGCTTGCTGAAGGGTGTTTCCTGTATTGTCATATATTGCTTCATAGAAAGGATACTGGATTATTATCCATAAGTCTTTCCTCTCTGTAGCGAATCCCATATTTTTAGAGCCCCAATTATTCCCTTTTTTAGGGAACTCTGTTGTCTGTTCAAGCTTAGGCTTGGTCCCCGCTGCCTGCTACAGAGCCCGCTATGGCGGGCGCTGCAGGGACTAGAACCGCCCCTCAATGGGGCCGGGTCCGCTAACTACCTTAAGGGTGGAGATACTGGGGCGCTGCCTAAATGAAATAGTGAATAGTACAATGAGGTGAGAGTCACAATCATATAGTACTAAGGTGAACGATAGTGAGAGGCCGAAAGTATTGGAAACTATACTGGCCCAAACTGTCGCTGCTGCTCAGCCGAAGGAGGACCCTCCCTGGTTCCTCAGATAGTAGATGCACAGAAGATACCAGCGAGCGCACATGAAAAAAATAATATAATAGAGAACTGTGTTAGATGTCTGTTAATGGTACATCATAAAATAAATAAGGGTAATCCCATTACCCTTATATATTTTATGATGTACCATTAACAGACCGCTAACTACCTTGCCCGCCGCATTTCCCTGGACAGGAAATCTGTGCTCACAACTCGCGATGGAGTGCTGGCCAAGCCCTCTGGTGGTTCAGCCAATGCGGCTGAATCTGCCGGGTGATGTCATGGTCGCGCCCCCCGCCACACCCCCGTCACATCCCCCCGTGTCTTTTCCCCTGCAGCTCACCGCAGACCGGGGATCTCAGCAGCACGCGCCGCCAGCCTGGCAGGCGCGCGTGCAGCGCCGACACCGGGGCTACAGCCATATTCATTTCCAATACATATAATTCTTCTTTTTTTTCTCTTCTTTAAAGAAAATCTATGATTTGAGCACTAAATGTGTTTTTGTCTGTGGGTTTCAGTTTAATGGTGTTACTAAGTTAGTGGCTCTAAATCCTGAATTGCTAAACGCATGTTATTTATACAGTATTTTTTGTTAAGTATCAGTACAATAAGGTGTAAGTGTTGGCAGGATCTAGTTCTCCGCTCTTACCTTATTTTACTTGATTATACGTATGCATATTTTCATTTCTTCAAATCACCCACGATGTACCCAGTGCTTTACAATTTGTGCAAACATTGCAATACAGAGACAGGATAAGTGCATCCAGACATCTCCCAATGTGACATTGGGAGAAAGGAGTCCCCGTCCACAAGAGCTAACAATTTAATCAGCATGTGGGGAGACTAAGGCCATGTTTATACCGGAAAAAGCGTGCGGCGTCACATGGAGCGGCACCGCGCGACACCAGAACAAGAAGCAAACATACAATGGAAGTGCTCATACTGATGGGGGCGGTCATGGCGCGCTGTACTGCAAAGCGGACGGCGGGGGAAGAGACTTCGAAATTTGTTTTTCTCTGGCGACGGCCGTGTCACGTGAGCGGTTCAGCCAATGAGGGCGAACCGTCCACGGCCACGCCTCCTCTGCCTTGTCTTCCCGTTATAATCAGGATGCCGCCAGCGGAAGCGCAGGGTGACCTCACAGAATAGCGCTGCCGCCCTGCAGCTCTTGGTATAATCTCAGCCTAACAGAAACAATAATGAATGCATTGGATAGGGAAGGGATGTGCATTCTTTTGCCCCTGCACCCCCCTGCCTCTTGCCCTCTGTTGCTCGTGCCCCCGCCCCCTTTGCCTGTGTGTGACGTCAAATTACGCGCGGGGTCATGTGACATCACGTGACCCGCAGCATCATTTGACGCCCTGTTGCCATGGAGATGCTTCCAGACGCCGGGTGAAGCGAGGAAAGTTTAGGTTCCAGAGGCCTCACACGATCTCCCGGCATTTAATTTTTATGTCTTGGGGAAGAGAGCGGGGCCTCTGCAACCGCCCACGCCCCCTCCCCCCCCCAGAAAAATCTCATGCCTCCCCTGGTGGGCGCGCCCCCCAGTTAGCGCACCCCTGAGTTAGGTGTGATCAGGAAGACCCATGATGATTTAAAAAAATGTTCTTGTCATCTCTTAAAGGAGCAATTCATGCTTTATTTTTTGTATTACTTTACTGTTTAACACAGGTTTGAAGCAGGGGGTCTCCAAAGCTGAACCCCATTAATTTCAGCACCGGGGACCCTCTGCTTCCCTAGAAACAGACCTTTCAAAGGGGGTGCCGGCATCCCTCCGAAGTTTAAAACTCCCGTGTCACGTAAGCCAATAGGAAGGCGAAGCTGATGACGTCATGGCTTCCTATTGGCTCGCAGGGTACGGGAGCTTTTAAACGCCACCATTACATGAACCCTGCTAGCCGAGCGGAGCAGCTGGCAGCACCCCCTAAGGAGGTAAGTATCTCTGATAGCAGGGGTCCCCTGAGATGATATTAATAGGGGTCAGCTCCGGAGACACCCTGCTTTAATCCAATGTTAAAAAAAAGTGGTGAAAAAAATCAGCAGCTTAGATTTCCTCTTTAACGGGTCATTTTATACCGTCTCGAGTTTCTGTACCTCTACTTTTATGCTGTAGCACTCTGTACATATTTGATATCTGTACAGTAGGTCTCTTGGAAGATGAAAAAGTGGCTGATAATTCCACTCAGCAAAAAATAGCATTGCTGCCTATTGCAAATTTATCAATGAAATCGACAAGATCATTCTTCAGTCAAGACTTTAAAGATCTATTCTTCATGTATTTATTTTATTTATTTATTTCACATTTTTTCTAATGCGCTATTCACCAAGAAACTCAGTACTAGAGTGCGTCTATACATAAATAAGAACTTTATCAAACTAAAATAGCAATAACTGAAATCTCTCTACACACTGTAACAGCTATGACAATTTCTTCTGGTTTTGCATCAAAGACAGGGTTAGGGTTAGATACTTTTAGGAGTACCGTGAACTAATGGCAGGTGGCATATTTATTAGGTTTAATATACCGATATGTGACTGACACTAAGAAATCATAGTTACATAGTTGCATAGTAGATGCGGTTGAAAAAAGAGATTTGTATGCTAAATTGAGACGACAGATACTTTATTCTATATCCGTACTTACAGTATATTGATCCAGAGGAAGGCAAACAAAAAACCCCAGTGAAATATCATCTCATGATAGCTCATAAAGGGAAAGAATAATTCCTTCCTGACTGTAAATATTGACAATCATATTACTCCCTGGATCAACATCCTTCCCATGTTTATTTATTTAGTATATCCCTGTATACCCATCCTTTCTAATAAGACGTCCAACCTTTTTTTTTTTTAACAAATCTATTTGTGATCTGCCATCACAGTCTCCATTGGTAATGAATTCCACATGTTAACTGCCCTTACTGTAAAGAACCCTTTCCCTTTTTGCTGGTGAAATCTCCTTTCCTCCAACCTTAAGGGATGACCCTGTGTCGTTTGTACTGCCCTTGGGATGAATAGTTATTTTGAAAGCTCCTTGTATTGTCCCCGAACATATTTGTATATAGTTATCATATCCCCTCATAAACACTTCTTTTCTTTTTTTTTTCTTTTCTAATGTAAACAAATCTAATTTAGCTTGCCTCTCATAAATCAGATTAGCCATCCCTTTTATTAATGTGGTGGCTCTTCTCTGCACTTTCTCTAGTTCCATAATGTCTTGTACTCCCTATTCAAGGTGTGGTCTTACTAATGCTTTATAAAGGAGCATAATTATGTTTACTCCCTTTCATCCATTGCCCATTTAATGCAAGATATAATATTGTTTGCCTTTGCAGCTACTGCATGACTTTGGGCACTATTTCTAAGCCTGCTGTCTACAAGCACTGCCAAATCCGATTCCATCAAGGAATCTCCTAATTTACCCCCATTTAATTTGTAAGTTGCCTGTTTATTCTTCTTTCCCAAATGCATAACATTACATGTATCTGTGCTCTACTTACAACTTTAGCCCAACCTGAAAAAGTTCAATTTACTGTACGACAACTCTCTGTTGTCTGTCCTTCAACCAGTTTTCAATCCAGGTGTAAATATTTTTAGAGTCCAATTTGCTTTATTTTGTACACTAACCTCTTGGGTAGAGCCATATGAAGCCTTTGCAAAATCTAAGTAGACCACATTAACTGCATTACCCCGGTCTAAATTCCTACTTACCTCCTCGAATAAACTAATACGGTTAGTTTGGCACGACCTTTATCCTTCATAAATCCATGCTGATAATCAGTAATAATTTTGTTTCCATTAGGTATTCCTGAATATTATCCCGTTCTAAACCTTCAAGTAGCTTCCCCACTATGGATGTTAAGCTTACAGGTCTGTAATTCCCCAGTTGTGATCTAGCCCCATTTTTAAATATTGGCACCATGTCTGCTTTACGCCAATCTTGTGGTACTGAGCCTGTGGAAATGGAGTCCTTGAATATTAAATGTAATGGTCTGGCTATTCCTGAACTGAGCGCCTTAAAAACTCATTGATGTATGCTATCGGGGCCAGGTGCCTTATTTACTTAACAACAGAGGACAAGCCACCTATGAACTTCTTCCTTAGTTAACCAATTGTTTATTGTAATATAGAGGTTGTGGCTTCTTCCTGCGGCACTACAATTGCAATTGATTCTTCCCTGGTAAATCATTGGGGGGTTTTTTTTCTTCTAACTTTTAATGTGTCTGTACTATAGTAATCCAAAATGCTTTTGGGTTGCTTTTGCAATCTACAGTATCGCTAATCTATTTTTTGATAAGGCTATTTGTAAACTGTTGCATTGCCAGGTATATTGTTGATCCTGACTGTTTAACTTGTATTGTTTTGTTTGGCTTATGATAGCAGCATGATTAGTATAATGGGATAGTAGAGACCAAACAATATACAGGCATACCCCGCATTAACGTACGCAATGGGACCGGAGCATGTATGTAAAGTGAAAATGTACTTAAAGTGAAGCACTACCTTTTCCCCACTTATTGATGCATGTACTGTACTGCAATCGTCATATACGTGCATAACTGATGTAAATAACGCATTTGTAACAGGCTCTATAGTCTCCCCGCTTGCGCACAGCTTCGGTACAGGTAGGTAGCCGGTATTGCTGTTCAGGACGTGATGACAGGCGCATGCGTGAGCTGCCGTTTGCCTATTGGTCAATATGTACTTACTCGCGAGTATACTTAAAGTGAGTGTCCTTAAAGCGGGGTATGCCTGTATTTTAAATACTATTGCAAATAATAATACCACTTGTGAACACATGTCCCATTATCTCTTGACAGCTAATGCTTCCACTGCAGCTAGGGATTCTGGGTAATGACATGCAAATGAACACTGGCAATTCATATACCATTAGAATTTACCGGATCCAAATAAAATAGAAACTTGGAGGGTTCTTTTTTGAAATTTGTTTTATTTTTAACATAGGATTGAAACAGGCGGTCTCTATAGCTGAAACCCAATAATTTTGAGCTCTGGGGACCCCCTGTTTTCGCAGATACTTACTTCAATAGGGGAGGCCGGTAACCGCTCTGCTCGGCTAGCAGGAACACGTACACTGGCGACACACTTTATTCGAGCTCGGCTAGTCCCACGAATTCGGGTATACCCGGGTGTATTGAGGTTTGTGACTGTTTTCTGCCCGAGTCCATTGCGTTATTTTCCAGGCAGGGATTGAAGCATTTTATTCCCGCTGGCTGCAATACTGCACAGTATATATATATATACTGCATTACAATTCATGAATTTATGCCATCTGGTAGACACGCGAAGCATTGCAGCCTATTAAATCCTAATCATTATCATTTAACAGATCAGCCGCCTGTCAGCCAGGCATGAACCCAGGCTGGGAAGGCAAATGCAACGGGGCTTGTCAGAGGTGAGGAGCGGCGCATTCCAGGTATCTGCCAGGTACATACTGGGTATTTGCTCGAATAAAGTGTGTCGGTGCAGTAACGGCCGCTGTTCCAAGCTCCCGTCCCGTGCCGGACAACAGGAAGCTGTGATGTCATCCGGTGCGGCTTCCTGTTGGCCAGCGTGACTCAGGAGCTTTATATGTGCAGGAGATACTTTCACCCCTTTCGGAGGTAAGTATCTCAGGAAGCAGGGGGTCCCCGGAGCTGTAATTAATGGGATTCCGCCCCGGAGACCCCCTGCTTCAATCCTATGTTAAACAATAAACAAATGTGCAGAAAATAATGCCTGTTTGGATTGCTCCTTTAATAAGGAAATTGAAAAATAATTACAATAAGGGTGATTTCATATTTTTGTTCATTATTTAGAACTGCCCCTTTAATAGGTATGGGCAGACCTCATTTTGTCCTTGGGCTTTGCACTACATTCTGCCTTACGGATATATTTGTGCAACATTAGTAGTCAAAATAAGTACAAACATTGCTGACTATCCTTAGCATGCATGGGCACTACAGGAGCGATCACATGACGCGACAAGACTCTAGGGCAGGGATTCCTAACTTTTTTCTCTGCGCCCCCCTGCCTGCTATCCCCCCACCTGCTTGCGCCCCCCCCCCCCCTCCCCTTACCTTTTCGCCTGCATTTTCTGCCATAATTTAACGCCACGTTGCCATGGCGACACATCGCCAGAAGCCACCGGAGACAAGATAAGGGAACTTAGAGGCCCCGCGCGCTCCACCGGCATTTAATTTAAATGTTGTGGGGAAGCGCATGGGGCCTCTATATGCGCCAAGCCCCCACCAGAAAATGTTGCGCCCCCCCCCCCCAGTTTGCACACCCCTGCTCGAGGATCCGGAATGTAGAGAAGGCTTCAATTCTGTTTCGATTGGGCTGGCCGGTCCATCAGAGTAGTCATTCTGGTCACCCCCTAGGAAACCAGCAAGTGCCTTTGACATATCATAGGTCATGAGAGCACTGTGTAGGTTAAGGAGCACTTTGATTTTCTGTATATTGCACTTTACCAAATGCCTTCCTGTGAAAGCTGTTTAGTGTCACGTCACCTGCGTCAGAACTCATACAAAGTATGCAATATGTTTGTGCCGAACAGTGGCCTTCAGTACAAGTGCTACTTGAGTAGAATTGGAAAAGAACATATTCATTGCGGCACCTTACAAACCAATGGTGGTTACCCTTATTAGAGTATCTATTGTGCCCCGGCAGGGCGACAATCCCAGAAATCTGCTTGAATGTTTTATTTTACTTAATAGCGAGGGAGCACATACTTCTACACTCTGTGTGTTGCAGACTTTCTGTGAAAGGTTTTAGAAGACAGCTAGCAGCTAAATTGGCATAACTGAAACTCAAACTGTGGCTACCGGCAGGGAGCAGAAACCTGCCTGTCATGTACGGTTCAGATGCCTTTTGTAGTTTTAAAGAGTTACCTCTTCGGGCTGTTTATTGTTAAACATGGTATTCAGGGTTAAAGTCCTGTACTGATATTTCTGTTGTCGGGCAGCAAACATTATGGGGCATATGCTATATCCGCTGAAACTATCGATCGGGTCGTTTTGGGCCCAAATTCCCCTCCGACGTCAACTGGGAATTTCCACCGAACACGGCCCCTTGGGCGGATGTTAATTAGTAGAGAGACCAGGGCACTAAAGATATAAATGACACAGAGTGGTCTCCTCCAGCCATGTACAACAAAGGCTGTGTAGGGGGTCAAATGTAAACTGTTTTAGATAGATAAGCTTTTGTCTGTCTCAGGATAGCCAACTACTACAGCATTGGGACCCTCTGAACAGTCACCATGGCAACAGCAAGCTGGGAAATGTGCTCCTCTTGTTAGAAAACATCTGATACAGTAACTGCTGGTTTACTGCATAAGGCCCCTTTCTGAGAGGCCAGAGTGTTGTTTGGGTAATACAACGGCATAATTGAATACTCCTTATTAATTCCTACTATGTTTCTGCTTTTTCAGCTTTAGTACTAACCGGGGGAGTTGTCAAGCTTCCCAAACTTGTTTCAGCACTTGCATTGTTTTCTTCAAGTAATGTTGCCATCTGTTGCGCTAGTTGAAGAGAAACATGGAAAGTGTTTCTTGTGAGTGAATGTTTCAGATGGTTGATAATGATCTTTCTCTAATGTTTAATATGTTTGTGAAGCCTCTTCTTCACAGGTACTCTGGTGGTTCCCCTTATTTATAACCATAATACCACTGTGGGCAAACATTTAAGATTGGAGGATATATCATTCAAGTGTTCCTGTTGGAAAGGAATACACATTTTTCTCAGCACACAAACATGTACATTTTTCACTTTTAAGGCTTTTAAATCTGTAATGAATCCAGCTATTATGGTAAATTGTGAGAGGCAGGTGTCTGCCAAGGGATTCTTCACAATTTAGGAATAATATACAATTATGGGCAAGTGTTGTTTTTTTTTTTAAAGCGGTTTTGATACCAACATGCTTGATCCATGCTAGCATTGAAACCCTCACATGGAGACACATAAATAGTAATTTTGCAAGAAGAGCTTGGTGAAGCTTATTGAAGGATATAGGTTTCACAGCTGCCTTCAGATACATAAAACTAAGCAGAGCGGCAACACCTTACATGTACAGTAATTACAGAACGCACACCATAGAGTTTTAGGGATGAACGATATGTTTGTTTTTTCCCTAACACATCGTGTCCTAAGCATTTATTTTATTAATGTAAATATAGAATTTTTTTAACGGCATAATGTTTTATTAGTCATTAGTAGCATATTTTGGATATAAACAGCTTGACAAATTCAAATGTAAATCTCAAGATGAGAGGAGAAAAGTGTTTAAACGTTTTCATTGTTAATTCGTCAACAGTGGGAACAAGATGATAATGAACACAGCTCTCCAAAGCAGGTTTGCTTACTATACACCTTTGCTACAATTAATTGCATTTAAAATTAGCGTGTGCAAGTACAGGCATACCCCGCTTTAAGTACACTCACTTTAAGTACACTCGCGAGTAAGTACATATCGCCCAATAGGCAAACGGCAGCTCACGCATGCGCCTGTCAGCACATCCTGAACATCAATACCGGCTCCCTACCTGTACCGAAGCTGTGTGCAAGCGGGGAGACTATAGAGCCTGTTACAAATGCGTTATTTACATCAGTTATGCACGTACTGTATATAACGATTGCAGTACAGTACATGCATCGATAAGTGGGAAAAGGTAGTGCTTCACTTTAAGTACATTTTCGCTTTACATACATGCTCCGGTCCCATTGCGTACGTTAATGCGGGGTATGCCTGTATGTGAATACAGTAGATTTTGGTAACAAGGCATCAATCACTTAGATTTATCCCCTTCCACATGTCCCTGCCATTAGTTCACTTTGGATATACAGTAGTAGACATTTAGATTAACCAAACATATGTACATTCTGGGTGGCTAGGGGGTTTGAACCAAAGGGTCATATCATGTAGGACTGCAGTGCTCATTTCCAAGGATACCCCCACGTTCCAAAAACTATAACTTTCACTTTTTTTTAAAGGCGTCCGCTTAGATAGTCGCAAGGCAACTTCCTGTCCGTATGCAAAATAGTAATGTCAATGGTCATTGTTACTAATTGGATCACAGACAGGTTCCTGATGGTGGATGTCTTTGTTGATCTTGGGGGATATCTTTCCATTGGTGATTATCACTGTTCATCAAAGGGCATTCAGGATATGCAATGCTTTAGGACCAATAAAATCTGAAAATAGTTTAGACTCGTTCAATGGATTACACTGACTGGGGTTGGCCCAGATGCCCCCAACTGAACAATAAGCAACCAAGACATTCTGTAGGAATAAGGCCACAGCTCTTATTTATTTAACAAACTCAAGTTATCACCCCAACTGTAGTAACCCAGACTAGCCCATACCATGTCGAGAACTCACAGGGTTGCTCGTGACCACCTCTGCTCACGGACAACCGACACAGTAGACGTAAAGCACAACCCACATCGGCGGACATCACAACCCCACATCGGCGGACGCTACCACCCATTGGTTGATATGTCCAAACCAAGCTGTGACAAAAATGACCAAAGCATAATTCCACCAACTACCTGTGTCTCTTTCCTTTTATATTCTTTGTTCATCATTATTTATTTATTGCACCATAATCCATTTAGCATTAAAAAAAATGCTCTGTTCACAAAATGGGAGGAGGGATGGGACCACTTTTCTCAGCAACTGCGGTGAGTGGCACATTTCCTGTATCATCGTCCTCGTCGCTATCCCCTAAGTCCTCCCCTCACCTTCTTTAACCCTGAGCTACCCTGAATCACTTCCCCCAGAAGAGAGGGGTCATGGCCCACCCAGTCATGCTTCCCCAAGCCTGATTTCTAGGGTAGTTCTTTATTACAAATACACATTAAAAAGCTTCAGGAGTGTAATGGGGAAAAATACACAGTAACAAAAGTTACAAATGAAATGGGTTAACGCTCAGATGAGAAATGTTCTGCTTCTTTTTTCTGTAAGTTGTTGTCCTGTATGGCGTTCAGCTTTCCATTATTTTTATTATTAATATTCTTTTTATTGGATTGCTTGTAGATCAGAGTAATGCAAACAGACAACAGCACAAACAGATGTATTCAGTTGTTTTGGCTCAAAACAAAAGTCTGCCTTCAGCAAATAATATTAGCTCACTTGCTTCAGAAGGGAAGAGCTAAAAACCCACTCCGCTACTGATCCAGCAAAAGTGAAATGACAGCAGAACCTTGCCTTGAGGACATGGCGTTGAAGCTATGTTCTTCGATTGGCTGTCGCTGGGATTTTTCCAGTGCAGAGCGCATGAAGTAGGGTCACAAAGTCTACACTTCATTTGATCTCCTGAACAGTCCCTGCTGTACCATGCACCAGTTTCAACCTGTTAACAGGCTCATTAATCCCCTGTTTTCTCATGTAGGCTAAAGTGTTTTGCAATACAGTGCTCCTATGGTGCCCTTCCATTCGGCAGCATAATGCAAAACAAAACAAATAAGCAGTTTGAGGAGTATCATTCTGACCGGTGGAGCATAGATAATCAAGTTACACTGATACTGGCTAATAGAAACGATGCTAATTTGCAAATGTTTCCAGCTACGTTGATAAGATTAGTTACGTCTGTAAATGAATGTGGATTGAATTTCTTTATATGATCAGCGATGAACACAATGAGCAGCAATATGTTCCTGGCCACTTGAGCATTGAAGGACTTCAATTTGAAAGAAGCTTATTATTGTATTTATTTATAAAAAAATATACCGGGAAGTAATACATTGAGAATTATCTCTCGTTTTCAAGTATGTCCTTAGGGAGGCATTCATGTGACCAGCTATTGTAAATAACTTTATCTGAGATGGATACCTAAATCCCACATTCTTGGCAACCTAAGAAAGTAGCAATGTATTCTTTAATTGACTGCAATTTTAGGATTAAATTTACACTTTGAATACATATATTTACCACTGTCCATTTTTTTTAACCCCTTGTCTTATTTTGCCGACAGTTTCAAGAAGCAGAAAGACTTCTTCATATTTTTTGAGATTGTATATTTGTTTACTGTTTCTTTCCCCCTTCCCAGTTTTTACCATACAGAGGACACTCTACGAATATGGACTGCATGATGCACCACGGAGCTATTCTCCACCAGACCCTGGATTTCGATGAGTTTATACCACCGATACCACCTCCACCGTATTACCCACCTGAGTACACGTGTACACCAGTCATGGAGGTGCAGAGGTAAACTAAAGCTTCTCTACATCTTATGTACACTGTAGAGAGATTAACTACTGTATCCTGAAGGGCTAGAACATGCTTTAGTAATTCCATACCTATCAACTAAAGTCAGGTTTTCAGAATAGTCTGAAGCAGCCCTGGGCGTGTATGTATCACAGCAAATTTGGAGCCAAATCAGAGCATTATTACCCTGGACTTATATATCAAAGAATTTTTCTCCAGTCTGCCCTAGCTTGCTCCATGGGGAGTGTCAGTAGGAGGAGTTGGGGAATAGTTACATGATTCACAAATGATAATGAGATGTATCACATTCTGCTTCTCTATGCGCCTGTTATTTGTTCCCAGAAATCCCCCACATCTGAAGTGGCATAAGTCTAAAATACTGCATCACACGTAAGAAACTGTTCTTACATACAGTATTCTGCAGCTCTGCTCCAAAAAAACGAGCAGGACGTCTGAACACACTTTTCTCTATGTTGACACATAGATCCCCTGTTTAAACCAACATTACATTCTGAGTTTTTCATATATAAAAAGCAGGATGACAAATCCCATAATTCTAAAGGGGAGAATTTAGGAAGAGATGTGGGTGAACCCGTCACATAAGTTCGGGAATTGAAAATTTGCGGTTGGCGAAAAATTCACCAAATAAATAAATATTGCCTGGAATCGCCGACTGTGAATATCTTAGATAAAGAGAAACCTAATACATTTTGCAAATAGGGTTGGTGAATAGTGGCGAATCTCCTTACGAAAACTGGCAACATTTTGGCAACATTTCGCTAATTTTTCAATTTGAAAGTCAACAATTAGTCCTTTCTGCAACATTTAGCAAAGTCACAAATCTTTAAAAACGTGAAAAATGTTTGCAACTCAAACTGGGACAGGTTTTCACGTCTATAGTTATACATGAGGACTGGACCAGACTTTCCTCAGTTGTTAATTAGTTGACGTGTGTGATCCTACTTTTATATCTAAAGAGTTGAACAGTTATATGTATATGTATATGTGTATATATATATATATATATATATATATATATATATATATACACCCTGGCTGTGCTCAAAGCTGTGACCATGCAGCAAGCTTAAGCCTATAGGGAACCATGTTAAAAATGGTTTTTGAGGCAAAAAGTGACACTGTGTGCTCATTTGCATGTCATATCCCAGAATCCCTTGCTGCAGTGGAAGTGCTGTATGCTGGGTGATAATGGGGAAAGGCGGAGTTGCAGACCTGCCTAAGACATGCAGATGAGCATACAGTTGTATTTGCATATATATATATATATATATATATATATATATATATATATATATATATATATATATATAATACAGTATGTATTAAGTAGTATTCATGTGTTCTAAGCAGAATTCCTGCTTGGAAGGAGAATACATTGCTCTAAGCAGTATTCTGCCATAAGGTTCCTTCCTGCACTGGAAAACACCTTACATCCAATTCAGGTCAATGGGCTGCCCTGAGGATTGCCATAATCTATTGGGACGAGTGATACAGTGAATAAGAGAAAAAGTGCCCGGTCTGTCCATGTAGTCACCTTATAAAGAAACATGCATACAGCTCTGCACTACAATTTATTGGTCAACATAGTTAATGGATCCATCCAATGTAAACCTTCTTATATGCAGGCACAACATGTTTACGCTGTATTTATGGATTAACATTTGCTACGGACTTTATGGCAATTCAATAACTGTATAATTCAGATACATTAGAAAGCAGTGTATTGAGTGCATTCAGCCACCAGAAATGCAGCTATGAAGTAATAAATATAGTGATTTTGCACGCAGATAAATGTGTTTTATTTGAAGTGATCCTTTCTCTCTGAGAAACCGGCTATTAAGTTGAATCTCTCATGAAGAACCCTTCTTGCATTTAAAAATGGCTTCTGTGTTTTCCTCTGCAGAGGGCTTCATCTGGATTTCCCACACTCTCCATTCAGTGCTTTGTATGAAGTCTCCATCAATAGTCCTGGGATGCTGTACCCGTCTGAACTTCCTCCTCCATATGAAGCAGTCATTGGGCAAACCCCTGCCAGCCAGGTAAGAAATTAATATCTCCATGAATTAGAAGCATGTCATCCTAAGGCCGAGACCATGCTGCCTGCTGGCTCGCTGGGGCGTGCTGAGGCGCAGGGAAAGCGGGTGCTTTCCCTGGCCTTGCGGTTGCTTACCGCACGCGCCGTCAGCGGGCCTTCAGGGGGCAGGCAGGGGGCGGGCCAGTGACGTCACGGAGCTGGTTCGCCCTCATTGGGCGAACCGCTCACGTGACCGGCCTGTCTCGCCGGCAAGCGGGGGAATATAAAATTCCCCCAAGACCTGCGCTTCCACAAGCGCGCGGAAGCGCAGGTGAGCCCCTACTAAAGCCGCTCTAATTGCGGCTGTAGGGGCTCAGTGGTGAGCGGGAGCGCGCCTCAGCGCGCTTCCGCCAGCAAGCAGTTAACATGGCCGAGGCCTAAGACTGCAGCATAAACAGGTAAAGATCAGTCGTTGTTTAATATTAGAACCTAGGGGGGTATTTACTTAGAGGCAGTTTTAGCTGCTTTGCTAACTAACAGAAGCTGTGCACTTGTCTCTAATTTACATTTAAACCAATAATTGCAATCATTACCTTTAATTGATGAGCCGAATGTATGTGGCTACGCTAATGCATTGGAGAATATGGAGCCACTACCACCATCTCTGATAATATGTGTGAACGTCAATTAATTATGTAGCAATTTATTTAGTCTTTTTTTTCATTGCTGCGGCAGCGTAAAATTAGACACTCCCCCGTTTTGCGATGTAAATACCTTGATGTTGCTATGAGTGTAAGGCCGCGTCCATAGTGCAGGATAAGGTGTGAGCAACGTAGCTCGTGCCGAAACAGACACTAGGACGCCAATGGATATGCGCAAGTTTGTATTTCAAGCGCGATGCCGGGTCACACGGAGAACGCGGAAGCTAGCGCGTTCTACTATGGATGCAGCCTTAGACGCTCTGCATGCAGACGCAAAATTGAGTGCATAAAAAGCGGCTTCACAAAGTCCGATCAGCGGCTACACAAGGTACTCTAGGATTTTTAGACAGTTTTATAGGGTTTTGCCCTATTTTCCCTGTGATACATGGCCCCACTAGACTGTTCAGTGATGTATAAAGCCATTAAAGCTGCAGTTCAAGCTCCTGTTTTTTTTTTTTACTTCAATAGTTTCATTTGGGCAATCTCTACTTACCTAAAGAACCTCATAGCTGCCGGTCAATTCGTTCTCCGTCTATTGATCGGCAAAGTTTGGCGACATCTTTAAATATGGGGAATGTAAATGGTTGCTATGGCAACAAGCATGCTTTTAGAAATAGAATACAAGAAAATTGGTCTTTCAAAGTTGTTGTTTTTAAAACAGAAAATGCTAAAAGTATTTTTTCTTACTACAGAACTGATTTATTAAAAAAAAACACACATGCAGGATATTGCTTGAACTGCAGCTTTAAGAGATTAGCTGCCCATTTTTAATAATACAGAATTAACTTTAGCTGAGCTCTACCATAAGCAGGCTCATACATCCCAGTGGAGTCTCACTGCTAAAAATCATCACTTTCCATTAAAATGCCAACTTTCACTCCATATCAGTGAGTCTCACGAAAAGTCAGTTAGAGTTGACGAACCTGAAGAGCTTACAGTCTACAAGAATAGGGGAGTCAGACAAGGCATGTAAGCATACATTTTAATGGTGCCAATTGTATTTGTACCCATAATACCAGAATCTGATGCTCTTAAATCCTTCTGCACAAATCCACTAACACACACACAGTACATACATTAACACACTGATACTACACATACAGAAACACGAATAAACTGAGACATGCTGTACACGTACATAAAGGCACTGATACAGTACATATTGTATACTCTAAAACACAGATACAATGATATCCACAAATTTGCACATTCACATTCACACATGTATAAAGACCCACACATTGTACGACACTGCTTTCCTTTGCCTATATTGCTGCTACTCCCTGATAAACCAGATACAAGGTTGAGTGGGAAACAAACTTGTACTGTTGAGAGTCCATGCAGGAGAAAAGAAAGCAGATTTCACAACGGTGCGTGAGAAATGATGGGAATCCTGCAATATGCTGCAGGCTTCTCCTGCAGTGAGGAGGCCAGATTTCCAGAGAAATCACATTACGGGGATTGACAGCAAGTGCAAAATGCATTATATGAAGGAGCATCCCTTGAGGGTATGATTACAAGAGCAATCTGCAGGCGAGGTCCTAGTGAAACACCGTTCCAGCACCTTCACGTATCACAGGCTTCTACCCAACAGCAGTGCTGTGATCTTGTCTCAGGGAGTATGATGCACACAGCCATACACATTTACACAGTAAGTAATGATGCTATGGCAGGGGTGGCCGACTCCAGTCCTCAATGGCCGCCAACAGGCTAGGTTTTAAGGATATCTCGGCTTCAGCAGCGGTGACTCAATCAGTCCCAGCTTCAGCACAGGTGACTCAATCAGTCCCAGCTTCAGCACAGGTGACTAAATCAGTCCCAGCTTTAGCACAGGTGACTCAATCAGGGCACAGTCAACAACTGAGCCAACTGTGCTGAAACAGGGATATCCATAATAACTGGCCTGTTGGTGGCCCTTGAGGACTGGCGTTCGCCACCCCCGCGCTTAGGTCTGTAGTGACACAGGTTTGCGGTAGTATTGAAGGTTTTATGCACCCTTTGTAACATCTCTAAATTTTAACAATATTAATCCAGTTATTTTAGTTTGATACGGTACATTCTTCAAGGGCATTTCTGGTTTCAGTTGGAGTATGTCATCTTCCGATGGAGACTGAGTAAGGATGGACGTTTCAACCCTTTTAAAATCATAGGGTATGAAGGGCAATGTTTTGCACTGCAATCTTTATGGGAGACCTGGAAGAAAATGTATGTACAGTAGTTGCTGTTGAAGACGTGTGACCTTTAGAATGGCTGTGCACTGAAGCCTGGTCATTTTCAGAGGGGCGGGAATGTTCCACATGGAACCTGAAGTGCTGAATAACCCTTTGAGAGTCCCATGGTGTAGCCACTATGTCATGGGGTCTGGCACTCCAGTGGCCCCACGGCTACGTCATGGACATTTGTAGATTGCCATCTCCTCTAGAAAACATTCTGCTCTCCTGTAGAGCGCAGAACGCGATCTGCCACGCATGGAAAACGGAAGAGAAGGACTAACCAGCGACACCGCGACCATGTGACCTCTCTGAGGAGCGGTCACGTGATCGTGATATCCCGGAGGAGCCGTGGGACTCTGGTGTTGCGGTTCCTGCGGCACTCAAATGTCACTTAATGTGACAATAATTATTAGGCTAAAACTGCGCAAAGAAAATGCTGTCACACATTTGGTTGTAAGTTAAACCTTCTGAAAAGATGCAACGTTTCCTTCAAGAGTGTGTGCATTTAGATTGTGTATATTGTGTATTGCGTATATTTTAGTAGTTACAGGGCACATAGCATTGACAAGCTTCTATCTGGAATAAAATGCAGTTGTTTCTCCACCTCCCAGCCCCCGAGTGCCTTATGTTATTTGTATTCCACAGATAATGACCGCCAAGTAATTGTATTCATATGAGGTTCGATAACCATTTCAGTTTGGGTCACCAATTGCTTACAAATGCCCCATCAATATGTCCTGCAGAGATTAACCTGTGGGCACGTGCTTAACCTGTGTGTTCTGCTTCTGCCGCATGTCACATGGAAGCAGGAATAGCATAGTAAATTAAATGAATCACAATGGCACTCTTCTTAAGCAAAACCTAGAAGAGTCTTATTAAAAAGCTATGCCCTGCGGTGAGCAGTTTGCTGCTTGTGTTTCCATCAGATTATTGCCACGGGAAATTAAGCCTCTCATTAGCACTCCAACCAACTCTGCTACTAACATTGCCTCCTCTACTCTCCTGCAGTCTCGTGTGGTCGAAGTGTGATGGTATCAGAGGGTACAGGACCACTAGTGTTTTATTTACAAATCCAGTGTACCACTACCTTATCCTTTCCATGTTCACATTACCACGACTTTTCTTTCACGCATGCACAGTATCACTTTCATTTTAAAGAAGAAGGGATATTGGAAGACTCTCCCCGCTGTTCTGTCGCTAGATCATAGGTATTCCATTCATCTTTATAAAATAAGGGTCAGAAAACTATGCCCTCGTGTTAAATACATTTTAATTCATTTTTTTTTCATCAGCAAAGTACTACTACTCTCTTAAACCACATCCACCACCACCAGCAGTATTTTCATGAATCTACTGATTCTCTGTGTATCTCATGCAGGGGATATTATTATATGCACTTACATTTAAAGCCATATTTACTAAGAAATACTATTTTTTTTATTTGCCATAAGACACCTTACCGCCTATTCACTTGAATGGGCCGAAAAAGACCATATTTACTAAGCCATGCTGGAAGATATGTAATAGCACTGCTTAGTACATGTGGCCTTAATCTTACTGGGATTCTTTGTCTCCTACCTCACTACCTTGGCACAGTGGTTTCCAACCTTTTTTTGGTTAAGGAACCCTAAGTGATATCCCGAGGAACCCCAACTATCTGTAATCGCGCGTCTGTGATCAGATGCATTGTAAATTCTTCCGTATTTGATACAATGTTCAAATGACCTGACATTTGTAGGGAACACTTTAGGGATGCCCGGGAAACCCAAGGGTTCCTAGGAACCCTGGCTGAAAAACACTGACCTAGGGACTGCCCTCTTTTCTGTAAGGTCTGGAGCACTTACCTTTGTATTGAGCTATAGCCCTGTTTAAGTGATATTGTATCTCATCTTATACGGCACGGGGGTATCATGTCACCATGGCAACGAGGCATCACGTGACCCCGCGGCGTCATTTGACGCCGGGTTACCATGACGACACATAGCTGGAAGGTAAGTGTGTTATAGAGGCCTTGCGCGGTCCCCCGGCATTTTATTTTAATGCCTTGGGGGAGAACGCGGAACCTCTGTAACTGCCGCGCCACACCCAGAAAATCTTGCGCGCAACCCAGTTTGCGCACCCCTGTTATACGGCATTGACCACATCAATGCTATATAACAATAAAAAAGCAATTATTAAACTCATTCTTTATCCCTAGGCAAAAGGTGGCTGTATTGATAGCTTTGTTAGCTCTTGTGTATTCTACTGTTCGGGTGAACTAATAATGCTCAATGCAATTAAGAAGCAGTAATGATATTGACCCATCTGGCAGCGTGGGGGTTACTATGCCAGCCCATCAAAGCCCCTATATACAAATCTTTGCTTTGCATCCTCAACCCATCAAAATACAAAATTACATTAAAGGAGCAGTCTCTCTTGTACAAAAGATTTTAGTTTTATCGTCTTATTTTTCATCAGCACTTATTCCCTATCCCCGGGAGAGCCCTTGCTCAGGAAATACTTAACTATGACTGCAGGGCATTGGGCAATCCAAACAGCCACCAGCAAGGATACTGCTAGTAAAGGGCTTGTCACTGTAATGTATGACATTTCTTTTGCTGATTGGCAAGTGCTGCTCATAATTTGGGGGGTAATTGTTTGACTGGGTGGGTAGGTGGGTGGGTGTGAGGGAGGCAGTGACGTTGGAGGGAGGCAGTGACTTTGGGAGGGAGGCAGTGACTAGGTGGGAGGGAGGCAGTGGGTGGGAGGGAGGCAGTGGGTGGGAGGGAGGCAGTATGCAGTGGGTGGGAGGGAGGGAGTGGGTGGGTGGGAAGGAGGCAGTTTGGCAGTGGGTTGGCAGTCGGCAGTGACTTTTGCAGTGACTGGGTGGGAGGGAGGCAGTGACACTTGGCAGTGACTTTGGGAGGCAATGACTGGGTGGGTGGGAGGAAGGCAGTGACTGGGAGGGAAGGAGGTAGTGTCACGCCTGTATGCCCGCAGACCTGGCAAGACCCCAGTACTGAGGTGGGAAAGGTATTACACCACACACCCACAGCAGTGGGAGCACGCCCGGAGTGTGGTATAGCGTTGCTGGGCCTGTTGAGGAAGTGGTTAAAGATACTTGCAACGTCTTGTTGGAGTAAGAGAGAGAATGGTCGTGTCCGTGTGCCAATGTCCAGGGGTCCAGAGAGTAGAGTCGTCAGGGTATCAAGCCAGGTTCGAGGATTCCAGAGAGCAGCAAGGTACAGTAGAGTTCGTAGCTAGGTTCAAGGGGTACAGAGAGCAGAGTAGTCCAGGACAAGCAGGGGTCAAAAGCCAGGGAAATCCAAAGTAGACACAGGAGCAGGATACAGCAGGGACACAGAGGGAGCACAGCATAGGTCAGCACACACAGGGAAACAGGAACTATGCAGAGCGACGATAGAGAGGACAGACAGGGGTTATAAAGGGAAACACACCAATAGAAGAGAGGGGAGGAGCAGAGAGAGAAGTGGGAGACAACGAGGATAGGACAGGGGGAGTAGAGAAGCAGACAGAAGGGGCAGTCATGGGAATGGCCTGTAGGGACTGGGAGGAGGAGGAGTCAGGATCGTGACCGGGCCTATAAGAGGAGCGTGTGCACGCGCCCTCTGTAAGTTGAGGGTGCGCGCACACAGGCTGTGACAGGGAGATGGCACGGAGGCAACGAGAGGAGGAGCCGCGGGAACGGCGGGACCCAGACGAGGAGCGTGTGCGCGCGCCCTCCGTAGGTTGAGGAAGCGCGCGCACAGGCTGCATCACTAGGTGCGCGGAGCGCCGCGCTGCGGGTACCCCGACGGAGGGAGGCTGGGGAGTGGACGGAGCCGCCAGGGGAGGTAAGGCACTGGCCGTGGGCATAACGGGTGTCTGGGAGCAGGAGAGGTCAGTGCAGGCACTGGAGGAGCGTGTGGGCGCGCGGGACCTGCGGGGCAAGCGCTGAGGCACCGGGGAAGATGGAACGGGACAGGAGTGAGAAAGAAGAGAGGGAATGGGAGGAGATGGGGCAGAGGGAGAGACAGAAGGGGAAGGAATCCTCTGAATCGTCACAGGGAGGCAATGACTGGGTGGGAGGGAGGGAGGCAGTGACTGGGTGGGAGGGAGGCAGTGACACTTTGCAGTGACTTAAGCAATGACTGGGTGGGTGGGAGGGAGGCAGTAACTGGGTGGGTGGGAGGGAGGCAGTGACTGGGAGGGAAGGAGGAAGGCAGTGACTTAGGCAGTGACTTAGGGATGCAGGGACTTAGGGAGGGTTTGGGTGAGGTGGGGGGGTAGTTGTGCTGATGCGGCGGCTGGGGAGGTTGCGGAGCGGCCGGGTTTGGGTGAGGCGCGCGGGGGGGGGTAGTTTTGCTGATGGGGTGGCTGGGGAGGTTGCGGAGCGGCCGGGTTTGGGTGAGGCGGGTGGGGGGTAGTTTTGCTGATGGGGCGGCTGGGGAGGTTGCGGAGCGGCCGGGTTTGGGTCAGGCGGGGGGGGGGGTAGTTTTGCTGATGGGGCAGCTGGGGAGGTTGCGGAGCGGCCGGGTTTGGGTGAGGCGGAGAGGGGGGGGTGGTAGTTTTGCTGATGGGGCGGCTGGGGAGGTTGCGGAGCGGAGGGTGAGAAGCGCCAGGTTTGGCTGAGTCGCGCCGGGAGTAGTTTGGGTGAGGAGGTGGCTGGTGGAGGTGAGGCGGGTGGAGGAGAAGCGGCTGTGGCTGAGACAGGTCCGGACAGTATGGCTGCACTGTGGCTCTCATGCGGTGTGAGGCAGTTGTGTGGGTGAGGGCGTGCGTAGCTGTGTTGCTGACTTCACCCCACTCTACAGGCCAATCACAGCGTGTACACAAACCCACACACAACCAAACTTTCAATTTTATATATATATATAGATAGATTGGCAGGAAATACTTTTTTAGCAGAAATTCAAACAACAAATATTTACATAGGCGATAGACGCCTGTTAACCATTTAAATGCTAAAGGGATATAAGGAAGTTTTGATACATCATTTTTTGTTTTCTAGTTGCATATATGAGTATTAACTCTTCTGGTGCTGCAAACACTCCCTACGATGGAACATATTAAGTGGTAACATACAATAAGAATACTACATAAATCTGGGATTGCCCAAGGTCCGTAGCAGCAGTTTGGTGTCCCTCTGCAGTGCACCATTAATCAAAATGACTTAAAATAAGTGCTGCGTTGCATCTGTTACGTTTATGAGCAAACCCTGTACACCCTACTAACGACCTTGGAACACAAGGAAGGGACATATGACCTGTATATTTTCTTTAAATTGGTAAATCACCTAAGCACTGTACAGTGTTGATGCAGTCCCCTTGGTACATTAGTGTTAATACAGCTCAACCCCCTTATAACGCTGTGCTTGGGGTCCAAAGAATCACAACGCGTTATAAGCGGATCGCGTTAGAAATAATGTACAATTGTATGCATTGTACAATAAAGTATTTAAGATACCAATAATCGTGTTGTAAAGTATTCATAAATACGAAAATTGGGAGCCACGCTTGCATCGCGTTTTAAGCAGATTCGCGTTGTAACGGATCGCGTTATAACGAAGCTGAGCTGTATTATGATTGTACAATAGACCTCTTCCACTGCCTACCTTGCTTCGTAAATGACCTACAGTAGTGCCGACGAGTATACTAAAACAAATCTGGGGCAATCACCAACAAGACCCAGGTACATGCTGGGTACATGCTGGGTACCTGCTGCAACATTTCTGTGACATTTCTGCAGACAGACTAATGGTCCATCGGATTAACAGCGGGGGTCCCTGGCAGTCCCATTCAAACTGAATGGGACTTCCAGGGACCCCGGCTGTGTTAATCCGATGGGCCATTAGTCTCTGCAGAAATGTCACTGAAATGTTGCAGCGTGTACCCAGATCTTGTTGGTGATAGCCTCAGATTTTCCAAGGCAAGTTTAAGGCAAGTTTTAGAATATTCGTCGGCGCACCTGTACCTTGACCTACTTTGTTACATAAAACTAGCAGTCCTTATGCCCTCCAAAAGGTTTAAAAAATAACTATATACAGTTTTCACCCTCACATCGTTCATACAGGATAATACGGACAGGATTTACAACTGCCTAGTGGGAACAAACAAGAACTCTTTTTGTAAATCAATTTTGCATCTAATAATGCTTTTGGTTGTAATATCGAGCGCTCTCCAGCGTTCCAAAATATTCAATTTTCAACACTGCGTTCTGTATAATCGTGAAGCATAATGCCTGCTTAATAGAATTTGGTCATGCATCTTAACATATCAGATATCTTATTAAACCTCAGATGTGTACGACATATTTTTCAGAGATAAATGTCACATGCGGACAGATGCTGTGGATCTCTTTGTAAAAAATGTGTCATTACTGATTTAAAATGTATTGCAAAACTATTTCTTTCCCCCCCCCCCTCTCTTTTGACTTTGTCGGAAGACACATATTGATGTAAAACTGAAAGCGCCTCTCCTAATAGCTTTAAAATAGCGTGTCACGTTTAGTTTTTATGAAAGGCCACATTTAAATTAAGTCTTGGACTCAAGTGCTGGCTGGGAAGTGATTGATGAGTTTTCAGGGATCTGCCACCGGTTTTACGAAACGTCGGATGCTTAAGTGTGCTTAGACTGAGCCGGGATGATGCTTTTTTGCCAAACATGACATCCTCGGTGTGTCCTCTCGACCTTGTCACAGTACATTTTGTGTTTTATTTATGGCCGCTATGTATCGAGCGAGAACAGTTTAGAACCTACTTTTACTTTATTGCCCTGAAGATTTCATACTAAACTAGTCTCCAGGTATTTTTTTTAAAGGAGTTGCTGAATGGTGATAATTGTTGCGCTACAACAGGTACCACGTAGATTAACCCATTCAGAGGCTGGTGTCTTGCAAGGTATTACAGGGCAATGCATTGCAGGGGTAATACTGCATGCCCGGTTTGATGGACTGTTGTGCAAATTATATTATGTTAATGAAAAGCAATGTATTTTGGGCTTTATACCATTGTAGGAGTTTATATGCAGTGGGACTGAAATGCTTCTGCATGTGACATCAGTAAACAACAATGCAGTGCTTACCCATCCAACACTAAGGCCCAGAACCACAAAGCGCTGCTCTGGGAGAGGGGGTGGCTCAGTGAGTAAAGACACTGACTGGCAAACAGGGGAACCTGGTTCAATTCCCGGTGTCGGCTCCTTGTGACCTTGGGCAAGTCACTTTATCTCCCTGTGCCTCAGGCACCAAAAATAGATTGTAAGCTCCACGGGGCAGGGACTCTGTATACCGCTGCATACAACTAGCAGCGCTATACAAAAACATGCTATTATTATTATTAATCAGGTCTAAAATGGGAACGAACGTTACAGCATGTTCCCTCAGTCAACATGGTATCCTCAAAGCTAGTTATAGACCAGTGGTGCTCAACTCCTGTCCTCAAAACCCCCCAAAAGGTCATGCTAAGGATATCCCCAGCTGGGATATCCCAGATGGCTCAGTTGCCACTGATTGAGCCACCTGTGCTGAAGCTGGGATATCCTTAAAACCTGACATGTTGCGAAATCATGAGGGCGAGTTGAACACCCCTGTTATAGACAAAACAACAGCCATTATTGAGCTTAGTAGCATAAGCTTAATGTCACGTTATTGTAGCATAATGTTGCGTCAACTGCCAATAACGTGACAATTAGTACGCTTCAGCGTTACTCTGATCCAGACCTTGAAATAGGTCTTTAGATTGGATTGAAAAAGAAAGGAGAGGGAAATAACGCTATTTTTCTTAAATCATACCTAATTGTGGTGTCACAACCATGCAGACTCTGCAAAAGTCTGACTTCATGGTCTGGATGGGAGTAACGCCATGTTTAGGTATTACCTACACTAACTAACGTAATGTTAAGTCACTGTGCAAATCTAAACAGACTTTAGTGGATATGCAATGTAAAAAAATGCCTCATTTGCATGTCATTTGCAAGTCAGTATCACATCTGTTCGTTATCGTTAACTGCTCTTTACAGGAGAAAACATGGGTTAACGTTGTTACATAGTTACATAGTAGATGAGGTTGAAAAAAAGACATGCATCCATCAAGTTCAATCTATGATAAATTTAGACAACAGATACTTTATCCTATATCTATACTTGCTTATTGATCCAGAGGAAGGCAAACAAAAAACCCCAGAGTCATATCATCCAATGATATCTCATAAGGGGAAAAATAAATTCCTTCCTGACTCCAAGAATTGGCAATCGGATTAATCCCTGGATCAAGATCCTTCCCATGTTTACTTATTTGGTATATCCCTGTATACCTTTCTACCTTTCCTTTCTAAAAAGATGCCCAACCTTTGTGTTACGTTGTGTTATGGTCCTTTGAAGATACACTATTAGCCTTAACATGACATTAAGTTAGGTTAACTTCCCATTAAGGGATTTAAAGGAGCTCTGTGAATCTGGGCCTAAAGGTGTTTTACGATATTTGTTCTTCATTTTGTGGCTTAAAAGCTTTATGATACAGTATCAATTAAACCAACCAGTGCATGTATTGCATCAGCAATGTGTTCTTAATATCTCCGTTATGAAGTTCAAAGAATGACATGTCTGAAAGGTATGTTTAGATCATAAAGTTCTCCAAATATAAAACCTCAAACTGGGAAGCTCCCAGAAGAATGAACGAGACAGTTACCAAAACCACCCACCCCCCCTCCGACCCAGGTTCCTACTGTAGGACACTAAAACAAAAAAATGGAGAGACAAACATTGCCAATGCTGGATTCCTGCATTAAGAACCCAAAGACACTTAAGATTCATTGTGTGGCAACAAGAAGAAATAGACAACTATATATTGAACAAGATTTGTGCAACCGCAGATTATTCCCCAGGTGCCATTTAAGGACACTGCCTACAGAAAGCTGTTTGAGTTGGCGGGAGTCCAGTTTCACATATTATTGACAGTCAGCACGATGAGGCCATTTCCATGTGCAGTAAATGGGCTGATTGCTCGTAATTTTGGCTTCAGAACAACTCAATTTTCTTTCTGTTTTTTTTTTTTCCTTCCTTTTTTTTTTTTACATTTTTAGCCGCACGTCTTGAAACTCTGGAATACATATTCCACATGTTCTGATTTCGTCTCATGAACAGTATTCAGCTCACTGCTACGTCCTTGATTGGATGGAAAGGATCCATTTCATACATTACGGTTGCAAACAAACCAATATCTTGGATTTTTTGGTCTAAATTTAGCATAGGTTGGACTTGATGGACATAGGTCTTTTTTCAACCTCAACTATGTAGCTATGTAACTATGTAATTATGTAACTATGTAACTATATGCACCCTGGTTCGTGGTGCATTCAGCTGATAGGGTGGGAAGTGTGGACGGGATCCTACAGATGTCATTTATGACACAATGAGGTTTTTTACCCAAAGGCTGCAAAACGGAGACAAATTCAGTGGCAAATATTTATCAAAGAAGAGTAACTCTGTTCAGTATCTGTATTTTTAGAATGACTTTGACATACTAATTCAGAAGTACATTTGGTAACAATGTGAGGATATATTTAAAGAAGGGTGTAGCCTGCCTTTAAGAAGCAATGCTGATGACTCATGTATTCTCAGCGAGCAGAAGACACTCTGTGCAGCAGAACAATGGATTTTGGGACAGTGCAAGAATATACAAGCACACAGATCAAAAATGTCATATACTGAATTATTTTCCAAGACTTTAGCGAATAAGCCCTCATATTGTAGGTCTGCACGGTCATAGGACAACTGTCACGCCGAGCCTGTGCCTGCATCTTTTAAACATTACATGCAGGGCCACCAACAGAAATCCCCCCCGAACACATAGCGCACTCCCCCCCCAGCGAACCCAAAGCGCACTCCCGCCCCCGAACCCATAGCGCACCTACCACGAAAAAATATTTTTTAGCGCGCAACTTTTACTTAACTGTTTTCTTCTTATTGTAATACGGAAAAAAACATTACAATGCAACCTGTTTATTTTTATATTTTCAGCAAAAGACAGGTGAGTGACTGCCTGCCTGGGTGCGTGGCTGAGTGACTGGGTGGGTGTCTGACTGCCTGAGTGGGTGGGTGAGTGACTGGTTGGGTGACTGTGACTGGGTGGGTGACTGGGTGGGTGACTGGGTGGGTTGGTGACTGTGACTGAGTGACTGGGTGGGTGGGTGACTGAGTGACTGGGTGGGTGACTGAGTGACTCGGACTGTGTGCCTGGATGGTGTGTGACTGAGTGACTGGGTGGGTGAGTGACTGAGTGACTGACTGGGTGGGGGGGTGACTGAGTGACTGGATGGGTGGGTGGGTAACTGGGTGGGTGGGTAACTGGGTGGGTAGGTGACTGAGTGACTGGGTGGGTGGGTGACTGAGTGACTGGGTTTGTTACTGAGTGACTCGGACTGTGTCACTGGATGGTGTTTTACTGAGTGACTGGGTGGGTGAGTGACTGAGTGACTAGGTGGGGGGGTGACTGGGTGGGTGGGTGGATGGGTGAGTGAGTGGGTGGGTGGGAGAGTGAGTGACTGACTGGGTGGGGGAGTGAGTGAGTGGGTGGGTGACTGAGTGACTGCGTGGGTGACTGAGTGACTCGGACTGTGTCACTGGATGGTGTTTTACTGAGTGACTGGGTGGGTGAGTGACTGAGTGACTGGGTGGGGGGGTGACTGGGTGGGTGGATGGGTGAGTGAGTGAGTGACTGGGTGGGTGGGAGACTGAGTGACTGACTGGGTGGGGAGTGAGTGAGTGGGTGGGTAAATGACTGCCTGGGTGGGTGACTGACCTTGACTGGGTGGGTGCTGCTTCCTGCCCCACGAGATGCTTCCCCCCCTGCCCCCGAAACCCCCACGGCTCCTGATGGGGCAGGAGGTAGGCTCTGCGGGCGCGGGAGGTGGGTGGCTGGGGACGGCCGAGACTGGCAGATTCCGTGGCTGGAGGCGGACGCGCGGGGGAAGCTGGGTTGGCACGCGGGGAAGCTGGGTTGGTAGACGTGGGCTCGCCATGGCGCTTCCCCTCCATCCCACTTTGGGAGCGGGGGGGGAGGGAACGGGGGGGGGGGGCAGTGGGCCCAGGGTGCTTCTTACTAGAAGGAAAGTTCCTGTAAGGAGGAATCTCTACCCCTGGCAGAACCCTGCAGGATAGAGGCGCTGCACCAACCTGAGGAAAGACCCCTGCACCCCAAGCTCCCTACTATATCTGCACAGACTCAGCCTCCTGGGAGGCACCATAACGCACCATAACACACGTAACATACAAATCTCCTTGGGGGGGGGGGGGAAGAAAGGGTGTTACATACATATATATATCAACTGTAAATATTACTGTATGCTCATTTGCATGTCTCAGACAGGTCTGCAACCCTGCCTTTCACCATTATCACCCAGCACACAGCACTTCCACTGCAGCAAGGGATTCTGGGAAATGACATGCAAACGAGCACACAGTGCAACCTTTTGTCTCAAGCTCACATTCATGAATTACATGGAGTAAGTGAAAAATACCCGTTGCCTTCAATTTGATTTGCTTTTTCTTTGATAAATACGGATGGCTGTCTTTAGACATGTCACCTCTTACTGATTTAAAGTCAGCATAAATAAATGCTAGCATCAATAGGATTTTATGGGGTGCAGAAACCCCAAATTGCTTTTGATCATTCGAGGTTGTCATGTCTCGGTCTCTGGGAAAGAGTAGAACCAGGTTTGCTTTGATAAACAACCTCTTTTGAGGCTGCATTTTAAACGGGTGCTTTTAATGCAGAAGGCGAATGCTTCAGGGAATATAGACATTAAAGGTAAGAAAACAGAAAAGGCTCATTTCGGGCACTATAATTTTCACAAAATTGTCTGTAAATCTTGCAATAAGCCTTCATTTACGGATATTTACATGCACGCCGGGACTAAGGAATTATTCCATTAAAATGTAATTTTCGGTTTGTTCCTGCATGTCCAATTGAGGTCCTTTAATCTTGGAATCTTGACAGCTAGGTAATAAGTAAATACAAGTCTATATTTTACTGCATATGTGAATGCAAGTGATGGGGTTTGGTGGAACAGGATTTTACTGTTCCGGGGGAAAAGAAAACCTTGTTTTTATTGTCTGTTATTGCATTTCACTATGTTTTAACTATGAATTATATCTAAAAATAGAAGTCTCCTAATCTAGATTAGAAAATGCCACCAGATGCAAATTAATACTTCACAATACAAAAGTAAAATGTCACAGTGTTTCAAAGCTGCATGATGTGCAGAAAATTCTTGTTACTGCTCAGAGGCTAAATACTGTACTCTAGGATCCTGACCCTGCCATATCACTTATTGCCACACAGTGTTTTCTTAGTACCTGCAGGGCACACTCATTAGTTTTTTTGTCACTAGTACAATAATGTGATTTGAGATTTAAAAAGACAAATCAAAATAATTAACTATTTGCATTCCTGGGTAAAGAAGCTACAAGACTATGCAATTAAGCATGCCTTTGTACGAACATATTTTTTTTCAAATTTGTGTTTCATAAACCTTAAAGCAAATACAAAATACCACTTGTGGTGCATTTGTATGTCTCAGACAGGTCTGCAACCCTGCTTTTCTCCATTATCGCTTAGCAAACAGTGCTCTCACTGCAGCAAGGGATTCTGGGTAATGACATGCAAATGAGCACTCACAGTGAGTCACTGTTTACTTCTTATCAATTTTAGCATGGACCCCTATAAGCTTCTGCCTGCTTTAACCCTGCTGAAAGGCTGTGTAACACGGCAGGCATAAGCTTATAGGGATCCATGTTAAAATGGATACGCAGTAAAGAGTGACTCACTGTGTGCTCATTTGCATGTCATTACCCAGAATCCCTGGCGGCAGTGGAAGTATTGTTTGCTAAGGAATAATGGGGAAAGGCAGCACATATCAGAGACATGTACCCCCAAGGGGTATCTTTATTTTCTGTACGGTGGAGGGTTTTTGTCACTTTTTTTTTTTTTTTTTTTTTTTTACCCAGCATAACTTTTTAATGTCTGGTTATACAAACCTTAAACAAATGTAAGTTGTATGTATGAAGACGTCATATGATGCACAATTTGTTGTTAAATTATTTTAGACACATACAGTACCTCTTGTTGAATACCTGATTGATACAATTTAAATGACAGCAGCATTCTTTATTTATACCTATTATTAGAAAATATCAATGATTAGTGTAATATTGTTTATAATAGCCACACTGGGAAAATAATACTTTTTGTTAACCTTTGTAATAAAATATCTGTGCTGCATCAAATACATTTTTGGGGTGAATAGTGTAGTAAATTCAATGTGTATTTTGAAGGTTTACACCCTGTTGAACTTCAGAGACAAGTGTGATGCACTTTCTACTTTTTGGTGCTTGGAGACATTCAATTTTAATACCTAACATTAATATCTGTCCACCTAGCACAGTACATTTCTGTGCACCCCATCCTACCCCCCAAACATGTAGGTTTGACATGTACTAAAAAGTAATTTCCGGTGCTTAGCACATAGGCACCAAGCAGTTGTGTGTTTCAGAATATGAGAAGGGAGGTGCTAGTCCTATTTCAGATCGCAACAATGAATAACGCAACTCCTTATAGAGCATAAATAAGAAGTTATACCATAAACGACGAATGCTATTGCTATTCGTCTAACAACTTGTTCAGTAGCATGCCGTCACTGTGTCTTATTAATCTACTTTATAATAATAAAAACTCTGAATGCATCTGCCTTTATGTACCCCTGAGGCCTAGCAATGGACACAGTTATCTTAGTCTAAAGCTTCCATAACAAATGCATTGCATGCTAAAATATTCCAGTCTGTGCTATTTAATGGTGGAAAAACACATCGCTGTCCGCTCACAATAAATTGCTTTCAATATTTTGAGTGAGTGTAACGTGTAGCAGCCCCTCCAGCACGCAAAGGTGCCCACCTCAGAGTTGTACACATTAAAATGCAAATTAAACTGAAATGCCTCACAAACTGTAGATAAGAGGTTTTGTGTTTATAAATCTGGGTCTTACTTGTGTTATATCCTCACAGGGGACCAGCATAGAGCAGCAAGTGACAGGATCCAGCATCGGTGCCCGGAACACCACTGCAGGCTTCAGCACGCAAGGTATGGTTACCACTGGACGTCCCTCAGTAGACTCCCACATAGGACCAAATGAACCAGTTACACGTTTGACCAGTGACTGGTGCCTTTATTCTTATTTTTTGTAACTTACATTTTTATTTTCAAAATGCAATGATACAATGTAATATCCATACAATACACATCAATTGTCGACATCCAGAGCATTATATTTACAACATACATGAACGTAGAGTTCTATTCAACGTGCACACATACAAACAAAGTTTGATGGTGATCGGAGGTCCTGAGGGACGCTATGTTATATTTATTTTCACACCCAGGCACATTTACTTTTTGGTACAAAAAAACAAATGGCGAAAATACCGCGCACCAGATAGTGATATAACGTGAAATGACGTGATTCCGTAAATATGTTCAAAATAATCATGTGATACTTAATGTGTCAAAATGTTGTGACATAAAAACTAATTACGTGAATAACATATAAAGTGTGACCTTATACACATATGTGATTAAATCATTGCAAAAACAATATGACCTTGTTAGTGCACGACCTGAGAGTCTGCTGCTGCTAGTCAGACAGGGCGGCTCGTCATCCTGAGGTACTAGAAGATAGAAGAAAGACAGCACACAACTCTCATGGTGTAGTATGTAAAAATATATTAGGCTATAGTGAAGCTGGTAAGTAATGCACATACAGTACTACTGTGAAGCGCTATGTACATTTATGGCGCTATTCAAATAAAGACATACAATATATACAATACAGTACATCAATTTGGATAAAAATAGGCATTAAGATGTTAGTGACATGTTACCACAATTGGCACACCACTTGTCCCCACACCGTGCGATGGTTCCCACAGTCTGCTACCAGGTAGACGATAATCACTGTCCTCGGGGAACGGCGCTTCCAGCACGGACCGAGCCACATGAGAACAGTTACCGGGACCCAGGAAGCCACAGCTCACCACGAGGACGGTGATTATCCTCTACCTGGTAGCAGACTGTGGGAACCATCGCTCGGTGTGGGGACAAGCTGTGTGCCAAATGTGGTAACATGTTAATGCCTGTTTTTATCCAAATTAATGCACTATAGCAGGGGTGGGGAACCTTTTTTCTGCCAAGGGCCATTTGGATATTTATAACATCGTTCACGGGCCATACAGACACAGACAGGCAGGCACACGGCAGGCGCACAGCAGGCATGTAGGCACACAGAACCCCACCCCCTACCTCTGGTAGTTGCTGCTGCTGGGGGGATCGTGTAGGGCGGATGCTGGGGTAAGTGCGGAGGGAACTGCTGTAGAAGCATGGGGGAAGTGTGGGGAATGCTGCGGTGAAAGTACGGTGGCTGCTGGGGGATTGCTGGGGCTAGTACAGTGGCTGCTGGGGATCGTGTAGGGCTGCCGGCGCCTCACACCACCTCCTCCTTCCTCCCGATCGAGTGCGCGGCGGCCATTTAAAAAAAAAATTAATGTGACCCCGGTTATAGCAGTTGCCTTAGCAGGGCCAGACCAAATGATTTCGAGGGCCTTATATGGCCCTCGGGCCTGACGTTCCCCACCCCTGCACTATAGCCTAATATATTTTGACAGACTACACTATGAGAGTTGTGTGCGGTCTTTTTCTATCTACATCTACTTTTTATTTTCAAACTTACACTTGTACTTTCTTTTTAAAGAAAAGGGGATTTATTTTAGAAAGCCTCTCTGTCCTCTATTTTTATGCATAAAAACAGCTTAAATCTCCCCAAAGTTTACCAAATGTAGGATCTTTGAAATCGAGCACAACTTTTTTCTTTAACCTCTTCAGCCATTAAAACAAATCACATGCCTGTATATCTTTGTATTTGAAAATAATCTATTATGTCGCGTTGTAAACATGGTAAGATACAACTTGGGAATGGTTTCATTTCCTAGAGATGGATGAATTTTTCTGAAATTTGACTCTGCCTTGAATTTTTTTCATGTTCCTTTCAGCTGCAGTTCAGTCTAAAAAATGCACATTCACATTCACTGGCCGCTACTATATGCAAGTTCGTTTGCGGATGCCATAAAATCCGCCCACAAAATTTTATAGGAAATGAGTTTGCGAATGTTACAACATTCAACTCCAGAGTCTGAAATATGAGTTTTAAAGGAGGGGGGGGGGGGGAGGAGGAGGAGGAGAGAGACCTATTTTAGTGCCAAGACAGAGACACACACAAACACACACACATAGACACACACACACACACACACACAGACAGACAGACACACACAGACAGACACAGACACACACACACAGACACAGGCACACAGACACAGACACACACAGACACACACAGACACACACAGACACACACAGACACACACAGACACACACAGACACACACAGACACACACAGACACACACAGACACACACAGACACACACAGACACACAGACACACAGACACACACACCTTAAAACAATTTGTGAGGACGCACCTGTGCCCAAAAAGGAGCACACCTGAGAGATACGCGATTAGGATATGCAAAGTATATTTAAATGACTCATACCCCAGACCTCCTAAAAGATTTTTACAAGGCCTATCCTGACAAGCCAGTTCCTAAGGCACCATGTGAGCAAGAGGCTACTGTCAGGCCCAACAAGAATGTCTCTCCACATGTCCTTTTAACATGGGTTTGAGGGGATTTATATCGCACTTGAGACAAAAATAGGTCCCCCTGTGTAATATTTGTGGGTGAATTTTATGATATTTGAAAATGAAGGCAGATTCAGGAGCATTTGCTTGACTTTGTATCTGTCATATCCACCTATGGATTTCTGCCTGCTGATCGAGATTTTGTTAATTCGCGGCTTTTTGACTAACTCCTCCATCTTTATTCCTGAACTCCTTCCTAAATGGAGCACTCTCTTGAGACAGTGTCCTAAAACAGATTGAGTTCTTAAAAAGTGACAGCGGATTTATCATTTGAAAAAAAAAAAAACGATTTGTGCCTCAGTATCTCCTTCCACTCTCCTTCTCCATTTCATTATTTAATATAGTTTTTGATTGACAATGAAAAACTGGTGTTGTAACCTCTGGTCAGCAACGCATTGCTAGGCCCAGTTATTATCTTGTACCCAACCCCACTACATTGCATTAGCCTTAGTGTGTTTCTGTTTTGCAGTATCTGTAGACAGCACCACCATTCTGGTGTCTGAAGTGGCCGATATCCCAGCTCACAGTTGCTCATCAGAGGACCTGTGCTCTCTTGAAGTCCAGAGCTCTTTGCGCTCTGCGGACTTTTCTCCATACAGTACCTTTCGCACAACTGCTACGGGGAGCAGCTGTGCCAGCCTGGAACACGGCCTCCACTGTGGCTTTCATCTCACCAATTCACAGTGTTCGCCCGACGACGATGGGGGGCTGAGCAGAGCTTCTACAGACAGGTCCCAATGGCAGGATGGTGAGAACTACACACAGTCCAGGTCTTTAGACTCTTCCACTGAAAATTTCAATACATCAGAGAGAGAATCCCAGCTCTCGGTTAAAGAAAGAAAAGTGGCGCAGTCTTTGAAACCAATAAAAATGTGTTGTGGTGTCTTCAGTCAGCCACCTGGACAATGCCAGCCATCACCCAGTACTCAACCTGCAAACCCATCCCCACACTCGGGACGCCCGGAAAAGACGATCCAGCAACATCGTGCCCGCAAATATAGAATTGCCAATATAGTCCGATCCACTAGTGATCCTGTGTCTTGTTCCTCCAACACAGAAGGTAAATATAATCCAGTATTGTAGCATAAAACTTTCTAAAATGTATGTAATTTAACGGAGTCCGAAAAGGGGTATATACTTGGGAAACTGTTCAGCATTAGGATGGATCTCTTTTCATTTATCGTTGAGTTTATGTTAAAGGTGCTTTAATAAACATACTGTAATATGAAGCAGTGCAAAGCATGTCTGCACAATTCTAGCCAGCTAGAGTTTGTTGCTGGGGCAGTCCACATATTATAACCTCCAGCTCCCTCTCTCATCCACTAAACATCTCCAAATAACAAAGAGAAAAAAATGCAATTAGGGTAATTCCTCTCCTATTAGTTACATTGTGGTTGGAGGGGTGGTTGACGCAAAAAAAAAAAAAAGCATCTCGTCTGTTTTAAGTCTTTTTTTCTCTCTAAGAAGCAGGACATATATGTAGGTTAATGACAGATATGAAGAAGAACCCCAAAAAGTATTATCCCATACCAAAGAATTGATCATTGAATTGCAGTAAATCCTTTTTCATTATTTGAGAATGCCCTCTGTTTGCATGTTATCTCACTGCCTTCTTACTATGTACTAGAACAGGACTGGCCATATCCAGTCCTCAAGGGCCACCAACAGGTCAGGTTTTCAGGATATCTCTTCTTCAGCAAAGGTGGCTTAATTAGTGGCTCAGTACTGAGCCACCTGTGCTGAAGCAGGGATATACTGAAAACCTGCCCTATTGGTGGCCCTTGAGGACTGAAGTTAGCCACCCATGCACTAGAATCTAGACAATTTACTTGTTGAGAGAGTTAATGCGTATAGAGATACTTACATTATAGAATGTACCATGTTAATTTTCAGAGTACTTCAAGTGTTTTCAAACAACCATGCAATACAACCTCCCAAACATTCACGACTCCCAATGGTGAGATTATGTGGGTAAATATCAGATCCTTTCACTAATGCGGATCCTTGCAATAATGTCGTTATTTTTGCTGCAGAAGAATGTGTTAAGAAAAACACAAAGCTACATAATTGAATGTAGCTGCTGTGTGTTTGCAATTGTAGTTTTAGTCAGGTTTCTAGAATGTCACAAGTTGGTAAACACATGCAATCTGGTTTGGACTCGGAACAAGCTCAGTCGATGACGAGTTAGAAAAGCTAGCTGAGAATGTTAACTGAATGCAGAATCACACTGTACTTTTACACACTTGCAGAATGATTTGACTAGTGTAATGGTTTGCATTTCCAGCTGTGATTTCACAGTTTGAGATGATGACCTTTCGAAGGACTTGTTTACAAATAGGTCTACGTTTACTGGTGTTTTGTAAATTGCTTCGGAAGTAGAGCTGGTCTGAGTCATATTGGCCGCAGTAATTCTAATCTTAAATTTCCTCAAAAATGACATTACAACTAGGGACATTGCCAGGATTTTGCCTGAGGTAGGGAATTTTGGATAAGTGGTGGGGCACTAGTGGCCATAGTTTCAGCAGTAGAAGGCGATGGTATGCCATCCCTATGTAACCATAAAGTCACCAAATATGTATGTAATGATTTTTTTCTTAAAACTCAATAGCCGGTTATTCTGAACACCCGGAACATGATGCGTCCTAAAACATAGATTTTTCTTCAAAAGAACAAAAAATCTTAATTACCAAATCACTGGTGCAAAATCTGCCGCCAATTACTTTTTTGTTGGCCATATCCTCAACCCCCCAACTTTAACGCCAATACGGAGCGTAAATAACTACAAAGGTGCTTTACAAGATTGTGCTCAAGAAGCAATGTTAATATGTGAATGTGTACAGGGAAAAAAAGGACCCAGATAGTCATCTAAAATATATATTAGAACAATAGTACTGTCCTCGGCACTCAAAAAGAACACCCGAAAACACAAAATTGTAGTTGTTTATGTTAGATCTTATTAGAAATAAACTAGTGTGTAAAACAAGTTGCAATCTCTCTGTAAAACAACAACTACAAACAATCAATATCTATGTACAGATCTCACAACAGGTATAGTGCAATAATAACCCAATTCTATCCAGACAGGTGAACAAAGTAAATCATACAGTACGTCTCCACTGGTAAATTATGAGTGGAGGAGTTGCCAAGAGAGGGTATGCAGGGGTCTACGTCAAGGAACCCAGGGCTACTATACCTCTAATACTAAACACAGGGAGTAGTGGTGTATTCAAACCTCCCAAAAATAGGGTAACTAATAACAAGGGGGAAACATTTTGGGCCCTTCTTTTTCTGGCCCGTTTTCCATACCATACCATAAATGTGGTGCCTCCCTCTCGTTCAATTACTTGCTGTAATACAGAAAAAAACGAGGGTCATTTTTTACAAATGTATATGGGAATCAGCCTCATCGTATAGCTCTCTGCTGTGACCAGGGTCTGTTCAGTTCATTGTAATCAGCTGCAGCAGCCTCCCTCCATTCACTTGGTCAAACATTCACACCACTCTTTTCCCATGAAGCAGCTGCATCTGTAAATAACTGAAAACCACCATCATCCACATCCTCCTCCATTAACAACATCCGACCATTAGAAACCTATAACAAGTGCTTCCAAATACTCATTTAATTCCTTCGTGATCCTCAGGAAATGCTCCGGCCTCCTAATATCTGCTGTAGCTTTTTGTCTGACAACGATTCTGCATGAGAATAATCCTGACCACAAACATCAGGTGCCCCAACACCACCTGTAATTATTTTAATGTCCTTAACAACTGAACAACATACCACTTGCCACACCCTGTGTATCCCCTCCGTTTTATCACTAGCTAGTGGTATACCCCCAAAAAACACAATTTCCTTTAATTAAACAAAAAAAACACCCTGTCACATGCCCCTGATCCTGCTGGCCCAATAAATAACCCAGATAATGCAGTACATCAAACTCCATTCTCTGCTGAAGCGCCCACTCAAAAATGTACTAAAACCAGAAAGTATTGACAAGACACAGAACACCCCATTGGTAAATACAAATCCACCTAAAAATATCCCTTCCAGCTCATAACCTAATAAATGGAAACAAGCTGGGTTAATAGGCAATACTCTAAATGCTCTTAATATTCAATATTCCCTTTTTGCCATCAGTGCCCCACTTCCCACAATGCTGCACCCAAATCATAGCTTTATTAAATTGTTTATATTTCACCGTACACAACTCCCTGTCTTTATCATAATTTATAGAACTATCCCCAGGAAAGGAATTAACCTGAAAGTTCCAGGATCTTTCTAGGAACCATCTCAAGCAGGAAAACCCTTAAATTAGCCAACAGTGGTTCTCTAAAGAGGACAGCCATCCGGCCGAACGCTTTTTCCTTCCCCAATTTCCCCTTAGCCTGATTTCGTATGCTTGTATACAGATATAAAGTTATTTTTACACATCTGCCCCCTTTTCTCAACAAAGGGAATAAGAAACCACTCACCGAATCCTTTCCTCATAAAATCTGCCTTTCCCTTAACCAGGTAATGGTCTAACCATTCTCCATCAAGTAAAATGAAAATATAACTTGTGAGCACATTCACATGTCTCAGACAGGTCTGCAACCCTGCTTTTTACCATTATCTCTTGGCATACAGTGCTTCCACTGAAGCAATGGATTCTGGGAAATGACATGCAATTGAGCACACAGTGTCACCTTTTGCTTCAAATCCATGTTGACATGGACCTCAATAAGCTTATGCCTGCCACATTACACAGCTTTAAGTCTAAATCCACTTTTGGCCAGTTTCCCTACCTAAACTCTTCCAAATCCCCCCCATTCCCCTCCTAAAACACCTAGTGACTGAAGGGTTTACTCCACAACCTCAACATGCCTAAATGTACACCCTTGTCCCCAATCACATTGACACTCATTGAACGCCCATCACACTCCCTTCCACAAGCAAGGCGGTTGTCCTGAGTGTAAGTTAACACTGACTGCCCCTTTACAAGGAACAGATTTGAGTCACCATAAGGGGTGGCCAATTGGTATGGAGGTATGGCCAATTGACCTCATCATATTTCCACCAGGCCATATCACCCACTGACTTGCAAGCTGACCAAATTGTATCCACATACCTAAATAATGCTGCTCACTGCTGAGGATACCTCTCCCCACGGGGTACCCGTATTCCTGAGCTTGTGTGGAGTCTACCACCATGCATCTGGCTCCACTGTCCCCGAGACGTATCATCAGTCATGTCAGTTAACGCCACGTCTCTCCATTCCGTAACATGACTACTGTACTTCTGCCCAGATTTTCAGCCACTCTCTACTGTGGTTATTGGAAACCCATGCCCTTGTTCAACTGAAGTATCTCTGTCTGACCTTAAATCCATTAAAATATCCACTGACGTTATATACATGATACAAATATATGTAAGTCAAAAGTAACATCCTACCCCTTTTTATGTTCTGTACCCCACTCCCCATTGTTCTTAACAAAAATGCAAATAAAGAACAAATTTACAAAATATCCACTGACGTGAAAAAGGCGCAGTGCACTGCGAGAACAGGCTAAAGCACAGAAAGTACTTCAAAATGGGTTATTAGGAGTATTACGTGACAGGTAACCTCTGACGCGTTTCGTGCTAGTATAGTACTTTATCAAACAGTAAATATCCTCGATGTCTCGCCTCTTAAATACACCTCAAAGGGGGAGGAGACGCACACGGAGCCATCAGCGGCAGAAGCAACGCCTCATTCTGCAGGTGACGGCGCACAGGTAGTGCCAAGCGGCCCCTCCAAGTCGGAGGTCAATCTAACAGAGCAAACAGTGGCTATACCATATCATTACTTAGAGGGATCCCAAAGGGACAATTCATGATACTTTGACGGGTGTGAAACGGGGGGAAAGAGTGTGACATGGGGGGAAAGAGTGTGACACGGGGGGGAAAGTGTGACACGGGGGGTGGAAAGGGTGTGACACGGGGGGGAAAGAGTGTGACATGGGGGGGAAAGAGTGTGACACGGGGGAGGAAAGAGTGTGACACGTGGGAGGAAAGAGTGTGACACGGGGGGAAAGAGTGTGATGGGGGGGGAAAGAGTGTGACACAGGGGGTGGAAAGAGTGTGACACAGGGGGTGGAAAGAGTGTGACACGGGGGGTTGGAAAGAGTGTGACACGGGGGAAAGAGTGTGACATGGGGGGGAAGAGTGTGACACGGGGGGAAAGAGTGTGACACGGGGGGAAAGAGTGTGACACGGGGGGTGGAAAGAGTGTGACACGGGGGGTGGAAAGAGTGTGACACGGGGGGGAAAGAGTGTGACACGGGGGAAAGAGTGTGACACGGGGGAAAGAGTGTGACACGGGGGGGAAGAGTTTGACACGGGGGAAAGAGTGTGACACAGAGGGAAAGAGTGTGACACGGGGGGAAGAGTGTGACACGGGGGGAAAGTGTGACACGGGGGGGTGGAAAGGGTGTGACACGGGGGGAAAGAGTGTGACACGGGGGAAAGAGTGTGACACGGGGGGAAAGAGTGTGACACGGGGGGGGGGAAGAGTGTGACATGGGGGGGAAAGCGTGTGACACGGGGGAGGAAAGAGTGTGACACGTGGGAGGAAAGAGTGTGACACTGGGGGAAAGAGTGTGATGGGGGGGAAAGAGTTTGACACGGGGGGTGGAAAGAGTGTGACACAGGGGGTGGAAAGAGTGTGACACGGGGGGTGGAAAGAGTGTGACACGGGGGGTTGGAAAGAGTGTGACACGGGGGGAAAGAGTGACACGGGGGGAAAGAGTTTGACATGGGGGGAAAGAGTGTGACACGGGGGGTGGAAAGAGTGTGACACGGGGGGTGGAAAGAGTGTGACACGGGGGAAAGAGTGTGACACGGGGGGAAAGAGTGTGACACGGGGGGGAAGAGTGTGACACAGGGGGGAAGAGTGTGACATGGGGGGAAAGAGTGCGACACGGGAGGGGAAGCAGTATGACACGGGGGCGTGTTCCGGCATCTCCCCCTGCAAATTAAGTCAAAACATGGCTGCGTGACTAAAATGGCGTTGTGTTGCCATGACAACGGGACACTACGTGGCATCTCGTGACGTCTGTTGCCATAATGACGGGACGCTCCATGACGTCACAACGTCACCTTGCCATGACAACGTGCTGTCACGTGACGTGTCGGCGCCGTAAGGCATCCCATTGTCATGGCAATTGATGCCACGCAGCATCCCGTTGTCATGTCAACGTGGCACCATTTGACGTCGTGCAGCCACTTTTTGACTTGATTCGCCGGGGGACGCCGCCACCGGAGGTAAGAGAAGTAAATATACAGTATATAAGAAAAAGATAAATGTAAAAAAAAAAAATGTATCTCCGGGATAGAAGCTGGCAACCCTGACTGTGAGGCGTAAAATAGAAGATATCTGTGTATCACTGCCGCAGGCGCTGTACGCAGGGCGCCTGTGTGAGGCGAGTTGCAGGAAGCGGGATAGGGAGCGGAGTGCCAGCAGTTGAAGGAGAAAGGATTTATTTAAACTGCTGCAGGGTTTCACAATGAATGCACATAGTAACATAGCAGAGGAGGTTGAAAAAAGAAATGTCCATTGAGTTTCCATCTTAGTTAAGTGCTGTATGCGGATCTGGACGGAAAAACATAAAGTGAAGGTAAATTATACACAGATGTTTTTCTCTTGGACAGGACATGAATGAGTGAACTTTAAAGGTGCAATATCACAAATCAGGGCAATAGAAAATTAAACAACTAATCGCTTTAATTGGCTTCCTAAGGCAGTGATTATACCCCAAAATGCACACGGTGTTGCGTGTAACGGCGCCAAAATAACATGCAAAAATGCTATGAAACTGCTCATACTGCAAGCGACGGTCGCGGCGCAACCGACTGCAAAGCGGAAGGCTGGGGAAGAGACGGAGGATTTAGTTTTTTTTTTTCTTGCGACATGAGCGGTTCAGCCAATGAGGGCGAAACGCTCACCGCCACGCCTCCGCCACGCCTCCTCTGCTCTCTCTCCCTGGTATAAATCAAGATGCTGCTCGGCGGCAGCGCTGTGTGACCTCACAGAATAGCGCTGCCGCCCTGCAGCTCCTGGTATAATCTCAGCCATAGATTGATTCAGGCCCATATTTAGTAAGCAGTCTTCTGCCATAAAACACTTTGTCACATTACAGCCTTTAACGGACTATAAGGTGTCGTCCAGCACCGGAAAGCGCCATGGCAGTATACTGCTAAGTAACGTGGCCCTAAATCACCATCCAAGTAAATATTTAACTTGTTCGTATCGTGTGAAAACTGGATATGTTTGACTTTGTCTTTGAGGGTCAGCTGATTTTATGCTTTGTAACTACTTTCCGTATGTTTGTCTGTTTGACTAACGACGCCATCCAAGTTCATTTACAAACACATTAATAAAAAATACCTGAAAATATGAGGATTGACAAGAAGTACTTTCACTAAAAGAGATTAAATAAGGATTTAAAAAAAACGATCCGACGCATTTGCGCACTATGGAAATGTTACAAGTAAAGTGAAAACGCTTACATTTGTCTAATTAAATAAAAGCAGCATCATTCACCTAGTTATCTGTAACTATCCATGAAAAGTCTTTAAATATAACGTATTACCTCTGTTCATTTCATGTAACCATGTATTATTTGTCATCATGATATCTCTGTGCCCAGGACAGACTTGAAAATGCTCAACCCCGTTATAACGCGATCCGTTACTACGCGAATCTGCTTATAACGCGATGCAAGCGTGGCTGACAATTTTCGTATTTATGAATACTTTACAACACGATTATTGCTTTCTTAAATACTTTATTGTACAATGCATACAACTGTACACTATTTCTAACGCGATCCGCTTATAACGCGATGTGATTCTTTGGACCCCAAGCACAGAGTTATAAGGGGGTTGAGCTGCATATATATTATATATATATAAATAAATATATGAACAGAAAAAGAGAGAGAGCGCACGCCCCATAGCATAATACTGCGTAATTTATTATAAAAATAGGGAAGGGATGGAAGGGGGGGGGGGGAATCGCACTCACAGGATAAAAAAGTATTAAAATGCAGTTTGTGAATAAATTCACCACCATCCGGTACTGCTGGGCAAGGTCACTTCACGATAGCTGGTCCAGATCACCGCCAACCGGATAAGGACGCCGTTGTACCGTCTATATGCTGTTTAAATTCAGCTCTCCACTCCGAATGGCCGCTGTAGTCTTCCCGCGCTTGGTGTGGCCTCATGCGCGTGCGCAGCGTCTTCGTGACGTAATCGCGCTTCTCAGTGTCCCTGACGCGTTTCGTCACCAATCGGCGACTTTCTCAAAGGGCTGATGGATCATGGGTAAACGTCCTGCCCTTTTATACAGCCAGTCCAATGATTCATAATTACTCGCAGGGGGATGTTTAACCCTTAATTCGCTTTAAGGTTGCTGCTCAGTTAAATGGATACTGCAGATGACTGACAGCAAAAGGGGCAAAATTGGAACCATTTTCTATGGAGATATCACTTACTATGGGAGGATCTAATCACTTAATACATATACAAAACACAATAAACAATAAGTTACATAATTAAAACTACATAAATAAATATATATATATATAGCAAAATGCGTTATAAGGGGGTTGAGCTGTATTACTTCCTGGTAAAACATTTTTATAAATAAAAATTAATATGACAACCGTTCAATTGAGTCATAGGAAGGACTGCCCTTTTAACATGGCAAGAGATTGTTCACTATTATTATGATTTGATATATAGCAAATAGCACCTCTCTCTGCAGCTTATCCCAAACTTGTTAGCACCTGATTCTACATCTTGAATTATTAACGCCTTCTATTGTATAGCAGACGCCTGTAGCACTACAGGGTTTATACAAGTAATTCCCTTAAAGCTACTCCTGCAGGAAGGGTATGGAAGTCAAACACTGGCTTCTATGATGTGCACAGTGCAACCACGTTATCTTTTATGTTGCCGCTAAGAAAAACAGCATGCAACTCCCCGGTGGATGTTGCATAGAAATTGCATCCATGTACAGACAGCTTCTCAAATCCATTCACACCAAAGGGAAGTCAGGGACCTGTGACACGCTTGAAGGCAAGTCATCTCAATGTTGCCATCAGTATTCTAAATGTCCGTCCGGCAATCAACCAATACTCCCAGCTGCCAATACAGCTGTCTATAAAAAAAATGTCCAATGAGCCAGATGCAACTGGAAACTACTTTCTCCACAGCACATCAATCGTGTGCTATTTATTTCCAGTGAGAGGTGGAAGTATCATTTGTTACACCCAGAATACATCAGTAAGAAAAAGTTAAAGACTTTTTATCCCTACTCTGTTCTGCTTCAAGGTAGTTATTAAGAAAACAATCTGACCAAAATGGAAGCTGAAATCGGGGGCGCAATCAGAAAATCTAATTGGGGGTGCAGTCACGGCATCTTGAGGTAACGTCATCACGTGGCGGCGCCTTGCCATTGGACGTTGCGTCGCCATGATGACGCAGCGTCTCGTGACGCCACCATGCGTGTAGAAGAGGGCTGCTCTTTTACAGAGACTCCACTCTCTCCCAAGGCAATCAGTTCCATTGCTGTGAGAATGAGTGCGGGGCCTTTGTAAGCGTGATAGCAGTTCTTGGGGGTTGCAAATTAACCCTTGCACCCCAACCCCCCCCCCCCCCCACACTTGTTGCACTGAAATAGATATTTTATGTAAACCAGGGGTTTTGACTCCCATCCTTCAACGCAGAAGTAGAATAGGTATTTCCCACAACCTAACATTGGGGCATATCAAAGGAAAAGTGGGGTAATTATTGGGCAAAATAACTGCACCATATGTCTAAAAAACAAAAGCATTGATTTCAATGGCACTTTGTCCTTTGATACTTACGGTGCAATTATTTTGCCCCAGAATAGCTCCAGGTTTGTCTTGATACATACTGTATAACCCGATATGTATGTCGTTACAAAAATATGGTATAACATCAACGTGGTTGGCAGTACTTGCCTAGATTTAGCCCTTTAATTATATCACTGCCACGAATGTTAAACGGAGGAGAAAATAATGCAGTAATATATAATGTTGTTGGGATCGAGCGTCTCTGCCAGGCTTTTTTTTAGGAAAGGCCTGTTTGATAACAGTTTATGTGATACTGTACGTTGTAGATATTTAGTAAAAGCTCACATACTGTATTACTGTACTAGTGTGTGTAAATGTATTGTACTGTCTTGTTTCATTGTATGCAGTAGGATATGTTGACCTGTTATAAATATATTATATATATATATATATATATAAAATTATACTGTAATACATAGATGTGCTACAGTATAATGACCAGTCACCTAGTTGGTTTTCGTTTTTGGGGGGTGTGAGTTCGGGCTGGAGCTACCTATGTTGAAAAGCATATTTAACATGCAAAGGTTAGGAAATATTGAATTCCGTTTAAACCACGGAGAGCGGGTCCCTATTATTGTTTTCAATGGGACTTTGATACTTACGGTGCAATTATTTTGTCCCAAAATAGATCCAGTATATATATATATATATATATATATATATATATATATCATAGAAAAAGAAGAAAAAGCACTCCGTAATAATAGTCACTGGTGTAGGTTGGTTTTGTGTTTATTTTATTTTTTCAATACACTTGTTTGTTCAATTCTGGAGTGCTGCCTGCTGATTTCATTTCCAAACGGTATCGTATTGCTTATATATATATATATATATATATATATATATATATACAGTATGTATATATATATATATATATATATATATACATATATATATATATATACATATATCAATAAGAGTCACGTTAGTGATCCAAAATACCAGCATGGCACCGTAGTGGAAAAAATAGTCTTTATATAGTTCACCCCTGGGGACCGAAACATCAGGCTAAAAGTTTGCTTGTTGGACTAAATAAATATTCTATTTTTCCACTACAGTGCCGTGCTGGTATTTTGGATCTCTAGTGTGACCCTTACTAACTCAGTTACACCCTCCCTACCTTGCACTGTGGTACAGGCACTCTACTTAGTGAATGCGGCCATCTTGCCTTGTTTTATATATAAATATATATATATATAAATACAAAAAATAAATAAATGATACCGTTCTGTGGCTAACGAAATGCTTTTATTTGTGCGAGCTTTCGAGATACACTGATCTCTTCTTCCGGCGATGTTACAACATCGCCGGAAGAAGAGATCAGTGTATCTCGAAAGCTCGCACAAATAAAAGCATTTCGTTAGCCACAGAACGGTATCATCTGTTTATTTTTTGTTTATTGAAGCTCGGCTAACACGGTACTGATACCTCTACATGGATATATATATATATATATATATATGTGTGTGTATATATATATATATATATATATATATAAATATATACATATGTGTGTATATATATATATATATATATATATATATATATATATATATATATATATATATATATTAGAAAAAAAGAGAAAGAAAAAGCGCCCGATCCATGTGTAAAATCCAATAATAAAGGTTTAATTTACCATGAACATAGACAATTGCACACTCACACTTTGCCAGTGTATTGAAAGCGTTGTACAGTATGGGACAAACCCATGCACCAAACAGATGTTCGTGGTAAATTAAACCTTTATTATTGGATTTTACACATGGATCGGGCGCTTTTTCTTTCTCTTTTTTTTCTAATAGGTATCGTTTGGGAGGTTGTTGACCCCAAGAAAGAAGCTGCCCGGACCACATTTTCCTTTAGGGTTTTTTACACAGTTACAGGACATTTTATTTTCATTATCTATTTTTTGATTGTCAATATTTTTTGAACTATTTATATTTTTTATGATTCCATTTTTCAAATTTTGATTATTTTTATGGTTACATTTTTTGTCATTTTTTCATTTGCACATTTTTTCACTATTTTAATTTAAACGTGATATTTATATCGCCATCATCCTGGTTCTTACCACATTTTTTAAAACTATATATAGTTTGTACACTACCGACACACTTTATTGAAGTGTGGTCGGTACCGCAAGCCGGGAAATCTCCCGGCTTGCTAGTGGCCGCCCCTCGGCGTGCCGCGCGTCATAGACGCGCGGTCACGCGTCATCGGGAGCGTGCGCCCGCTGCACGCGTGTCCAGGGGCTCCCCGAGGGAGCCCTGGTGTCCCGCGATCGCGGGACAGCGGCAGGGGGTTCCGGGGGACCCGGCGGACCCGGCAGCGGTAGGGAGAGCGCCCCGATCGGAGGGCGCTCTTCCGCTGCTTCGGCGTGCGCCCGTCACACTCGGGCGCGCGCCAGGCTACTGCTGCGGCACAGAACGGGCAAATGCTCGAATAAACTGTGCCGCAGCAGTATATAGGCATCTGTGCAGGGTGTGGCATTTTGTCAGTCAGATTCAGAGTTGCAGCAATTTGGGTGTATGCTATCACAGGCGCTGTCTAATAATTTCTTTATTATATATATATATATATATATATATATGTAGCCCTCTTTCCCCCCCACCCTAAGTGAGATTGGGGTGGGTAGGTGTATCTGACTACTATCAGTGTGGTGCGGTACCTGTTTGGCAACCAGGAGAGCTGAGCTTCCGCCACGGGGAACCTGGGGTATGTACTTACACTCGGTGCAGCGCCTCCACTGATGAGGGATCCCAACGGGGTGGGAGTGTGCCCTCACCAGAACAACCATACAGTAAATACACACCGTGTGAATAAACCGTATTTACTGAGCAGAAACTGTAACTCCAATAACACCTCTTTGCATAACATCAAAACAATATATCAATAACAGTGCATCACTCTGAATGCATACCATCCCCCCACCCACATGTCCATCATCACATTCCCCGCAGTCTCTTGAGTGTCCCCAACAATAAAGACCAGTGTGAGTGTGAGGGATAGCGCTTCCCTGTGTTGGGGCCCGGTGGTGCACTTAATATATACTACCTCCCTGACCAGTCCTGGTCAGGAAAATCCTTGGAACTCAGCAGCACCGCACAGTGATCCCACGGCGTGCTGCGCTGCTCTCTGCAGGAATGGGTGCACACGCTGCATCCACAGGAAAGGAATCTCCAGCCGGAATGCTCCTTTAACACAGTCTCTGAACACGCTGTCAGACAGTCAGAGGCCGTCAGACAGCATCCCTCTTGCTGCTCTAAATATGGTGAAGGAGTCCCTGTCCTAAGGCCAACCCTATATCATACAGCTTCCTCTGGTGTCATAGGGGACTAACTGGGCCCTGGGGTATACCTCTACCCTAGTCCCTGCATGCAGAATAACTCTCCCTGTAACTTCTGTCGGATCCCAGACTCTGGCAGCTCACCACGTGCAACTGGCACTGGTGATATACACACACTGAACAACTAGCTCCTAACTCACTTATCCTAACGCGCCTGCAGCCGACACACAGCTCTCAGTCAGCCGGCAGACAGTAACACACGCTGCACACACACTGCACTCAGTACCGGCAGCGTCACATGCAACACTCCACACAGCAACCTGGAACCCTAACACTAACACTAACAGCTACGCACTGCAAACTTCTGGAACGCGTACAGCAACTTGCTGCACACTAGCACTATGCCTTCTTGTCAGGCCTCACAGCACTGCCAGCCGTGATCCTGACAAGACAGCACACAGACACGCACTAAGGGCAGCGTCCCTATCTGGGCCGTCCCTCAGCACTTACCCACTAACCTGGTGGGGAGTTGGGGCCTTACTTGGGATGTGGGGACCTTACTCGATGCAGGAGCTGCATATGCTCTCTGCACCCTTCCTTCCCTCACAGCTCCCCAGCTCCAACTGACAAACGTGCTGCAGTCCAAACAATGTATCCACTTTGCCTGCCTGGCCTTCCTAAGCCCTATTGGCTCCCTGGTGTCACATGGGGCATACAGAGGCTCATGGGATATGTAATCCCAGCTCAGAGCCTTCCCTGGTAGGCTAGGGGTTCGCGGGCTTTTCCTACCCTGCACTGCGCTTGCGCAAGCTTTCCCGGGCTTTCTCTCTTCTCCCTGAGCTGTCTCTATGCTCGCGCGAGCTATCCCTAGCTCTGGGGTTTTCCCTGCGCCTACGCGTCCACTGCGCATGCGCGAGACGGTCCTCAATGGCGGCGCCCTGCTCTGCGGCCGCCGGGACCTTAGAGACGCGATCGCGGCCTTAGCAACGGCCCGATCGCGTCCCCGGCAACCGGCCGCAGGCAGGGGAAGCCGCGCTGCTCCCTGCTCCAGCCCCCACCCTTGGAAGCAGCCGTCGGGTCTTTCGGCACCCGCGATCGAGCTGCCCAAGGGGAGGGGGGTCTCAAGGAGCTGCGGGAGCTCCAGGCTACATATATATATATATATATATAACACTATATCACATTTTACAATGTACTTTTTACATTTTCTTCTTCAACAAAGTAGAACTAAACTTTTATGGAAGCAGCTGGCTTTAAAGTAATATAATATATTCTGAAGAAAATGCCCACTGCTGAACATATTTAGAACATAGAAATGAAGATTTAAAAAAATGTCCTTTATAAGGCTGGCTTCTAATTGGCTAAAGTTCCATTTACAATTACGATGTGACACAGTAGTAAAAACAGTAACTACCCATTTAACGGGGCTTGGTCTTTCCGCATAAGCTGCTTTCAAGACTTCACTCTGTTTTATGTTGTCCATAGTCATCTGGTAGAATGTGAGCAGAGTGGAAAGTTATGGCAGGATAATGGTCTCCTGCTTTGAGAACAAACATATCAGCTTTGCTTCAGCTTTCATATCACATCAGGAGATCATTATACTTCTAGAACATTTTATTTCTGTGACATTATCCATTAAAGTTGGACTCGGGCCAATCTTGCATTTTCAATTGCTGCCTTTGTCCCCCCCTAATAAGTGTTTGAAGGATGTAATTGTGTATATATTTAGAAGGGGTGAATTCTTACATGTACATTGAGCGGGATATGCCTTAAGGGCATTATACTGTTTAGTTAAGACTAAGATTTTGGGCCTATATACTAACATTATATGTACATTTTTGTTCAGGGGGTCAAAACTTTAGTACTAAAGATCAGTACAAACCTTCATAAAATGTGTGTCGTATGCTTAAAGGCTTCATATATATAATGCATTGCATCATGTTGAACACCTTCACTGATACAATTTAAACCAAAACAGAATTGTGTATTTTTTATTTATAGTGTTAGAAAATATCCGTTGTTAGTATAATATAAATAATAACAGCCATCATTTGACAATAATACATTATGTTAACTTATGTAATGAAATATCTGTGTTGCGTCAAATGCATTTTTGGTTGATACGTGGCAACTTAATTCTTAGCTAACATTGTTGGGGGTAGAGGTGGTGAGTAGTAAGGAGCCCATTGGTTGCCAATGTGGCTATCTGTGCCCCGTTGAGGGCATAGGTAATCACAGTGACAATCAATGGATTAAATGGCTAGTGTAATTTTTTTACTAGTATTGTAATTTGTATTGTATTTTATTTTAGTGCACTGTACTGTATATTTGAATCGGTAAATGCGCTATTAGCCATATATGGCTAATATGACTTTGCCCATTCCTGTATGGCGGTGGTGGGGGGGGGTGGTTGTTTGTTGGTGGTAGAGGGGGTGGGTGAAGGTTATAATTGCCCCATTGTGGGTGGTTAGGCCTTGCGGGAGGGGCTAACCCCTTCATTACCCTAGCAATTATAACTGCATTCATTTCAGGTCCGGGGACCCCCTGCTTCCCGAGGCACAGGCCCCAGTAGGGGTGCCGGTATCTCCTGCAACTTTAAATGTCCCGGTTACGTGTGCTGTGACACGGATATTTAACCTTGAAGGAGATACCGGCACCCGATACACAAGCCTGTTTCTCAGGAATCACGAGGTCCGCGGATCTGAAATTAATGCGGTTCAGGTCCGCAGACACCCTGCTTCAATACTATGTTAATAAAATTAAAATATAAACAGCATGATCACCTATAATAGCTGTGCAGGGAGATGCAGCTTCTCTCTGCACAGCTCTTCCAGGCTGGAGCGAAATCGCACGGGCATATCGCTTGAAAAGCAAATTCCAACTCGTGCGGTATGTCATTTTTGTACCAATCGGTATTTACCAAGTGATATATCTAACTGAATACCATTTTTTCACAAAATTCATACCATTCAGTAGGAACATGCAAACATGTTCGAGGTTGCAGTGATAACATCCAAGCTACCTGAATAGGCCCCAAGGAGTTGCACCTCCCCTCATTGGAGATCGATGTGGGGATCAGTAGTGTTAAAATGTATTAACTGTTATAAGTGTACTGTAAGTCTTAGATCCTGGGCAAACTATATCCATTTTTGTAGTTCTCTTCCCAAATGGTATCCACATATTTAAGCATTCCCTGGCTTCTTTTCCCCTTTTTCTCGGGAAGCAGTGTCAACATGTCCATATACAGTACTCCCCGCCCTATCTTTGTAGCAGGAGCTAGATGCAACCTGACTGGGGTAACCACGCACAGGTACGCTATCACAGGTGCACAGGTACGCTGGCATCCTCTGTCTTTGACTCACTTTCCCTGCGCTTTTCTTCTGCTGTACCTGACACACTAACCTCGCCTACTACCTTCACAGCTCCTGTGACTGCTTCCTAAACATTGAAACACCCTCACCTAAAGCATCTCCCGTAAATCCCCACAGGCCACCAACCCCAGGTTGACCGCAACCAGCTGCTCCCAAAGACCCACCTGCCTCTCCAGTTCTACCCCCTGGAGAACCACCTGTAGCAAGCCTACCAGTGGAGGACATGCACATACTGTACACTTATGGGTTTTCATATCATCAGAGACTTGCTAAATCTCAACTAGAAGGAAGTTATTAGAAGCTGATCGTTTGGTTCTTTTAATTGATTTTTTTTATTTAAAAAAAAATTGTTAAGCAGGAACTTATTTGTGCATATATTTTTAAGTGTTTTGTTCGCGAATCCAAAATGTGCCCAGTTTATATAAAAAAAATAAAAACGAACCAATGGAGAAGCTTTTCTCGGGGGTTGGCTCACATTTTGCTCTTATTTAAAAAAACTTCTTCTGAAGTTAGACTTGGACATCCCAACAAACGGCAAAGTTCAGATTTAGAACTCACGAATATATCCCTCTGTATTGGACATGCAACAAAGCAGACGTTGGCATTTGGAACCTACCCATGCTTCATTCTTAATATATTGTACATGTAACGTAATGTACAATACATACACAATGTACTCTCAAGCATACAAAGGTATTTTCCACATACTGCATGTGATATATGACCAGGAGGATCATAGAATTCAAATGTACAATAGGTTTAAAGCACATTGCTTGTATGGTTATAACACATTGCAGTGCTGCTACAGTTTTATCACTGTCGTGGTAGCACCTTCATGGTATAAGTTAGAATCCAGACAAATTGCATTGCAAGTCACTGCGGAAGCAAAGAGGCTTATATTGACATTTGTTCTTCTGTATGTTTGCAATAATTGCATTAATGCACGTGTGGACATATCGCAGCCACTGAAGAGATTTTTTATTGGGGAGGACATGGAATCCCTGTTGCAAAGGAGATCCCTTTGCTGCTTGCCTTTGCACTGTAATCAGTCACACTAAAAGCATGACAGATCACCCAATTGGCTTTTCAGAGCTTTAAAATAGAGTCTCAGAAATGGAGTAGGACAGCAGCATTCATCATCTATGATATATGTTCTATGCAGGGGGGCTTGAACATTTAGAATGAATTGGCTAACACCTCCAACTTTGTCTAACAAAGAAAGGTCATCATTACAGTATATTCATTCTTTTTTAGGTTGTAATCACCAGGCATTGACTACAGTAGGTGTTGAATCTACACGTATAATGTTATCTAGAGAGGTCATTAATACCCAAGTGTTCAACTTGCAACCCACAAGCCAAATCTGGTCCATGTAGGGCTTTTAAGTGGCCCCTGGAGTGTCCGCTCCTGCTAATTTCATTGTAGTTGCCCACATAACTTAGTGGGGTTGTTTACAGTAAAACTCACTGGTGAACTAAATGTAGACCAATGCTTCATTTTACTCTGAAGTTCCTACGTCCTTCCTGAAATGGTGATCTATGGTAAAGATGGAATCATTTTCTCTCTGCTAATTAATGTACCTGTATTGTGTCCTTTTTTTAATACAATTGTAGGGAACTTTTAGTGCTCTACTCTACTGCTTTCAAGTATGTTATCAATGTTTCCACTAGTCCTTTGTTCCTGAATTCACTGGTCCTTTGTTCCTGTATTCAATGGTCTTTTGTTCCTGTATTCACTGGTCCTTTGTTTCTGTATTCACTGGTCCTTTGTTTCTATATTCACTGGTTCTTTGTTTCTATATTGACTGGTCCTTTGTTCCTGTATTCACTGGTCCTTTGTTCCTGTATTCACTGGTCCTTTGTTCCTGTATTCACTGGTCCTTTGTTCCTGTATTCACTGGTCCTATCTTCCTGTATTCACTGGTCCTATCTTCCTGTATTCACTGGTCCTATCTTCCTGTATTCACTGGTCCTTTCTTCCTGTATTCACTTGTCCTTTCTTCCTGTATTCACTGGTCCTTTGTTCCTGTATTTACTGGTCTTTTCTTCCTGTATTCACTCGTCCTTTCTTCCTCTATTCCTTGGTCTTTTCTTCCTGGATTCACTGATCTTCTCTTCCTGTATTCACTTGTCTTTTCTTCCTGTATTCGCTGGTCCTTTTCTTCCTGTATTCACTGGTCTTTTCTTCCTGTATTCACTGGTCTTTTCTTCCTGTATTCACTGGTCCTTTGTTCCTGTATTCGGTGGTCCTTTCTTCCTGTATTCACTGGTCCTTTCTTCCTGTATTCACTGGTCCTTTCTTCCTGTACTCACTGGTCCTTTCTTCCTGCATTCACTGGTCTTTTCTTCCTGTATTCACTGGTCATTTCTTCCTGTATTCACTGGTCCTTTCTTCCTGTCTTTACTGGTCCTTTCTTCCTGTATTTACTGGTCCTTTCTTCCTGTATTCGCTGGTCCTTTTCTTCCTGTATTCATTGGTCCTTTCTTCCTGTATTCACTAGTCCTTTCTTCCTGCATTCACTGGTCCTTTCTTTCTGTATTCACTGGTCCTTTTTTCCTGTATTCACTCTGTATTCTTTTTGGTTTTCTGTGAGGAGTACAGATGTTGAAAATTCCTCACAAGTTTGCAAAATAGGTGTATATTGTGTTTACGGCATTCATAAACCTTTTGAGAAATTGACAACTTACAGACACAGAAGACATTATTGCACCCACCGTTAACGGGATACGTTGCATTAATGCTGGCACATTATTTAACAGTAGTGCTATTGACGACAATGGTTAAGGCGGTAACACACGTGTTATTAATGTGTTATTTTGTGCATTAACAGAGGTAATAGTCTGCTACATCTGTCTGCAAAATTCTCTAGGAGTGTTGCGAGAGAGAGAATTATTTTTGCGACTGTCACCATTTTTGTGAAATATATACATTTATTTTACCAACATTTGTAAAAATTCACCTGAACTGTAGAGAGATAGAGAACTGTTTGCATATGTTGTAATTTTACTGAAATATATCATTTTCGGCAGGTAAAGGCGAACTCCATGGTATGTTTACATGTGCAAGAACATTCGTGAATATGCAAACATTTTGCAGAGAAAGAAGATGGGTAGCTGCATTGGTTCTTTCTTCTGTGTAGTAAAGTAGCAAAGGAGGAGTAGGTATGATATCTCCTATAGGACCAATAGATAGTTGATAAGTTAAAAGCTTTCGAACCACACAGGGTTTTTCATCAGGTGTCTCTAGACAGGAATAGGCATCCATGGTCCTCTTTGTCTCTATTCAGCACTGTCTGTGTGTGTTGTGCTGTCCAATTGGATATTATCAAGAGGACATATGTAGATTTAAGATATAACGTGACAAAGAAAATATATGTTCTAAATCTAAGTATGGAAGATAGATGTGAAACAATTAAGAAAAATCAATACTTTTGGGAAATGATTCTGATGCTAATTTCCATTATCTATGTATGTAATAAATGCTTTATCTACGAAGTAAATTCTAATGTCTCAGGTCCATCCAGTGGCAGTGGTACTGCACCGACACACTTTATTCGAGCAAATACCCAGTATGTACCTGGCAGATACCTGGAATGCGCCGCTCCTCACCTCTGACAAGCCCCGTTGCATTTGCCTTCCCAGCCTGGGTTCATGCCTGGCTGATGGGCGGCTGATCTGTTAAATGATAATGATTAGGATTTAATAGGCTGCAATGCTTCGCGTGTCTACCAGATGGCATAAATTCATGAATTGTAATGCAGTATATATATATATACTGTGCAGTATTGCAGCCAGCGGGAATAAAATGCTTCAATCCCTGCTTGGAAAATAACTCAATGCACTCGGGCAGAAAACAGTCACAAACCTCAATACACCCGTGTATACCCGAATTCGTGGGACTAGCCAAGCTCGAATAAAGTGTGTCGCCAGTGTAATATTAATTACCGCTGGGAGAACAGCCAAGAATTATTAAACACTTGTGTAATTATATTCAATTATCATCAGCACACCAAAGATAGTAACAAGAGTTAACACTGATCATAATAAATATTTGGTAACTAGAAGTGATAGTCAGTGAGAGAGAACAAGGAAAAAGAAGGGAATGTTAATTGCAACTTCTATAATAAAAATTAATAGACGATACCGTTCTATATATATATGTGTGTGTGTGTGTGTGTGTGTGTGTCTACATGTACAGTATAATATTAGCATATTACAAGAAGAGCTATATCCCTACTTGCTACGAGATGATATTTATAAAGTACCTTTCTTATCGTGACTCTGATACAGTGTGGAGAAGTGTCTCTTTCAATCTGTTAAACTCGGATCTATTGGCTGTGCTCTGTCCTGGAGTGTTCTTAGATTGAAGAATATAATTGTTGTAGGATTTGGGGAATTTAATTTGTTAGGGCTCTGTCGTATATCTGTTGCTGTCCATTTGGAGACAGGAAGATTGTCAATACTTTGGGAAGATTTGTTAGCACACAATACCATAAATCTCTTTGGCTGCCTTTGTTTGTGTTAAAATGCAGCCATATCTCAAAGATGATTTAGGATCTGCTCTGCCTGGGCATCCATAAAGTGTGGCTGTGTAGCAAATGGAATACATATATCAATGCAATGGCTTGGCTTGCCTTGAACCAAATTGAAAGAGACAGAAATGTATCAGTGATTCCTCCCTCTTTCTTAAAGGCATTTACAATGGAAAGCTTCTTAAATCAATAGCTATTACATTAATTACTACTGGGAGAATCAATTATCCATTCACCAAGGCAAATAGTATTCTTAAATATAAAGAAAAGCACAACAGGTAAACGCTCCCTCAAGCAGAATGGATAATATAATGCAGCTGGAAGCTGAAAAGATAGCGATGCTCCTACGAGAAAATGAAACAGTTGAAGCTGAGAGTGTAAACATATTCTACTTTCAATTTAGTTTTTATGACAAGACAGTGTACTAATGCACTGACTCTTTTTTTTTTTACTAGATAAACTGTATTCTTTATTATCCCTGTTTTTAATCTCCCACCTTTTCTTATCAGCACTTCGCGTTCTCCATCACTTTCCTTTTATTTGTACAGTTTTATAAGGAAGAGGATTAATCCTTTCCAAACGATTGGGGTCAAAGTGTTTATCAGTAGGGTCATTGGGGTTCCAAGTGAGTCTCAGAGCGGGTATGTAATGCACAGTATGCGTAATAGGAGAGGGGAATGAAACTCCCAACCGGATGGAAGAGCATGTTTTGACCAATTAGAAAAGTTTATATATTTAAAGCAAGATAGGTGTACAAATGCACAAATACAATAAAGAATAATATCAGCCTACCAGAAAAGAATACAAAGTGCCGTCACACCCGAGAATCCCTCTCGGGAAAGGGATGTTTCCTGGAAGCATTGAGGAATTCCTAGACTTTGGTGTTAGATTATTGTTTATTTCTGCCTTTGTATACGTATCTTGCTTTAAAATGTATAAACTTTTCTAATTTAAAAAAAAGAAAAACAGTGTGCAGACTCTTCCATTAGGTTGGGAGTTACTTCCCCTCTCTTGTATTAAATATGTAGTGCTGATCTCTGTGGGGCTTCGCTTGGGGGATTTGCACCTATTATATTTTTTTTTACAGGAAACGATTATTATTTGGTGAATCGGAGTACGCCGCCTGCAACGTTTTTGTTTGTAATGTATGTGAACAGCTGTAAGTACTGTATCACGCTCTTCTAACCATTGTGTGTCTTCCTCTGTCTTTTATCTGATTCCAGTACATTCCATTACCCTCTTATTGGTCCCTAGGATTTCTTACTGGCAATGCCTTGAACCGTATTGAATATGCATTGGAGCCCACTCCAAGTGCAAACTGGATATCCCTATTACATACTGACACAGTCTTCTGGAGGTACTAGGAGGTCCCAGGTCAGCCACTGTCCCTATAACAAGAAAGAGGACAGCTGAATGTGGAAATGGCAATACTCTCCTCTCAGCCTTCATGGGCCAATACACATTCTTTTACACCATCACAATTGTTGGTTTATCCACTATTTGTCCCTAATACCTCTATCTATGACTAGTTCTGTTGTTTCTCAGCAAAATAGCAGCTCATTCTTTAATCCTCCCAATGGCCTTTGTTCTTTTTCCTCAATGTGGTCAGCACCGCTCCTCTTTTCTCTGCCTATCATCAACCTCCAGTCTTCCACTGCAACCCTATTCCTGGGGTCTGTCCTTTTGTTTCCGATTGTTGTCTTTGCCCTTCTGTGCCTCTTTACTACCAACAGAGTGATGTCTAATATAGTCCTGCCTATTCGGGGGCAATAAAATATATATATTTTTTTTAACTTTGTAGCTGTGTGCAAAACGCAATCTAAACGGCTCGCCTAAAGTCCTTACATGTGAACAAGACAAAATGAGGAAACCGTACAACAAAGAACTTACAGATGTAGCCAACACTATAACCCCTGTTAACACTGGTTAATGCCTGTCTGATGCCCCTAACAGTCAGCCCACACTCACTTTCTTACTTGTAGTGCGCCTTTGTCCCTGTTAGGTAAATGTAAAGCTCCTTCATGTTTCCTGTTAGTCTATATCTTGTAGGCTTCTCATGGTATGGTATGTGTAATGCGCTCTGAGTGTGACCGGGGCAGCAGGAAGAGGACAGTTGTGTGGCCTGAGGAATTGGCTGCCTACCGCACTTCCCCACCAGCTGCTAGACACTGGATAGACAGGGAGTCAGTTGTTACCTATGATAGCTACCGGCTGCTGCCTGGTCTGGCTCACTCCCAAGGAGACTGGCGTTGGCAGCTCCGGCCCCCACTCACACCTTAGGCCTGTGGTGGCAGGCTATATTCCTTGTTTGCTTGCTTGTGCTGCCTAGTACCCACTACCTGCTTGGCTTTTACCATCACCACTCCCTGCTGCAGACGGGGGGAGGAGAAGAAATGCCATCCCCTTCTCTCTTTGTATGTATGTATGTATGTATGTATGTATGTATGTATATCTTTATTTTTATAGCGCCATCCATGTACATAGAGCTTCACAGCAGTAATGCATGTGACATAATAATATCACATAGAATGGGAATAAGCACTTCAGACATAAAAGTAACAATAGGAAATGGAGTCCCTGCCCCAAAGAGCTTACAATCTAAGTGGGAAGTGGGAAGAACTTAGAGACAGAAAGAGGGTGAGTGCATCTGCAAGGGGCCAAGGTCAGTGCATATGAGATGTATAGTATTAGCCAATGAAGCAACCTATATGCTTTGTTAAAAAGGTGTGTTTTAAGAAAGGTCCTACAGGTGGATAGAGAGGGTGCTAGTCAGATATTGAGGGGAAGGGCATTCTTGAGGTGCGGGGCAGTCAGTGAGAGAGGTTTTAGGCGGGAGAGGGCTTTAGATACAAAAGGGGTAGAGAGAAGACATCCTTGAGCAGAATGCAAGAATCGGCAGGTGTATAGCGAGAAATTAGGGCTGAGAAGTAAGGAGGGGCAGAAGAGTCGTAAAGGTGCGGAGGAGTCTTTAAGAGCCTTAAAAGTGTGGAGGAAATTGTTGTTAGTGATACATAGTTTCATAGGATGCCTGGAGAGAGATTTCAGCAGGAGACGCTGAGACAGATTTAAGAGAAAGTAATGTAATTCTAGCAGCAGCATTTAAAATAGATTGTAGGGCAGACAGATGAGAGGCAGGAAGGCCGGACAATTTTCGAGACGGGAGAGAATGAGGGCCTGCGTTAGAGTTTTAGCAGTAGATGGACAGAGAAAGGGGCGTATCTTTGCAATGTTACGGAGGTAAAAATTACAGGTTTTAACTACTGTACATTGTGAAAGTGAGAGGAGAATGTGAGTCAGGAGTCAAATGTGACCCCTAGGCAGCATGCTTCTGATACTGGCTGTATAATAGTACTGCCAATAGTAATTTAGAAGGGGCAGTGGGGCCAGACTTGGGAGGAAGTATGAGGAGCTCCGTCTTTGACATGTTAAGATTGAAACAGCGAAGGGCCATCCAGGATGATATATATGTAGCAGAGAGACATTCAGAGACTTTCTTCTCTACAGCATGTGTAAGGTCAGGGGTTGAAAGGTAAATTTGTGTCATCAGCATAGAGTTGATATTTGAACCCTAGAGATGTGATAAGGTCACCTAGAGAGTGTGTAAATAGAAAAGAGAAGAGGTCCCAGGGCAGAGCCCTGGGGTACCCCCACAGAGAGATCGACAGAGGAGGCGGAGCTGTTAGCAAATGAGACACTGAAAGTACGATGGGGCCAGTGCCACTGTGTCGGCTTGGAGTCCCTTTATTTAGTGGCCCTGTGTATCCCCACATTCCCATGCTTGTAGCCTTCTTTGTCTAGAGGCCTGCCAGAAAGCAGCTTTCTCATTGTCTGCAGATTTGAACACAGCCAGCTCTCCTGATTGACCTGTTTAAGTTCTGGACTGGACAGGGGTGTAGCTTGGACACACCTCCCCTCTGATTGACCAAACCTTTGAACATCGCAGCAGATTTTCAATTTTCCCTATTCATTGCACTAATGAGGCGCTATATAATTACTGCTCTATATAAATAAGACCGATTTCTTTTGGGGGACAACTTATCTTTGTCACAAGCTCCACCTTGGAGCATCCTTCCAGGACCCTTGGACCTGAATACCTACTCTCATGTTTGTAACCAAGCGCTGCTCCAAGATTCCCACTCCAAACCTAACACTGCTGCATGGGGGCACCCAGCATTTTGTGGCCAGTCTTTTCATAAGTGTTAGGACTCTTTCTGTTTACCCTCCCCTTTCTTTTACTGCCCACATTGCAAGCTCACATGCTCCTTGATGGTATCCACCATGTTTATTTTAAAAGTCTTGTTTTGATGTGCTTTCTGGAAGACGTGTCTCCTCTGAGTCGGCATTGGCCTATTGCCCCCAGTAACAACCAGGTATGTTTTCTTTGAGTGATCACAGCTCTTTTGAAGAGTGTGTGGGGTTCACAGGGTATAAGAGCAGGTTCTTCTTCAGACAGCAGAGGTCTGGACAGTCCTCTAGGGGTCTTGTCTGCTGTCCTGACTGTCGTCACCGTACCATCTATTTTTATTTGGGGGCGCAATTTTGTTGTGGCTAGGGTGGATTTGCCTTGCAGTCAGGGGAGAAGCGTGCCATCCTGGCTGGCTGACTCTTTGTAAATACTCTATTTACTGGTGACCTACATTCTTAGGTGCCGGTGGTCACACCGTTTCGTGACCGGTTTTCTTATTGCTGCCAGTACAGTTGACGCTGGACCCATAATATCCCTTCTGAAAGAGGATTGAATTCACACAGGGGGAAAAGAAGGTTCTTTTGGCATTTCTGCCACGCTTAAAACTGCAGGGCAAGACAGGAAGGAAGGAGAGAGGGAAGTGAGTAAGGAGCGAGGAAAAAGGAGGGGGAAAATAACTGAACTCTTTATTGGACACATTATTGTATTTTTTGGAACAGATGAAAGCTTCGTTTTAATGACCTGTACTTCTAATTTAACTTTAGATCTACTGCATGGGTGCGCAACCTGGGGGATGCATCCCCCCCCCCCCAGGGGGGGCATGACATTTTCTCGGGGGGGCGTGGCAGTTACAGATGTCCCGCGCTCTCCCCCAAGGCATTTAAATTAAATGCTGGGGGATTGCGCGAGGCCTCTGTAACTAACTTACCTTGGCTTCCAGCGACGTGTCGTCATGGTAACCCGGCGTCAAATGTCGCAGCAGAGTGATGTGACGCCGCGTCAAGTGGGGGAGGGGGGGACGCGAACAGGGGAGGAGAGCAGGCAGGGGGGCACAGGGGGGAAAGATTGCACACCCCTGATCTACTGTATGGTCGGATTTGGCATATATTCCCCCATTGACTAAGCAATGCTATTCCAGAAGACACCTTCCAGCACTGCAAGATCCCGTCCGGCCCATTCACCTGAACGGCTATAAGTGTGTCTTACAGCACGAGAAGGTGTCTTACAGCAGAAGACTGCTTAGTAAATATTGCCCAAAAACCAATATCCGTGCTCTCGACTCTTTTACTCTCCAAGAGACAGAAGGAGAATATTATCTTTTTGACACTGTACTCTCACTTTCCAACACCTGCACTTTTTTTTGTTTGTTATTGTTAAATAAGGAATAGTTTGCTATTAACGTGATCTCATTGGTGTCTTACGAGTGCAAATGAAATAAGGTAAATGTTATACTGCTTGCAAATCACATACCGCACTCATACCGCTAGTGATTTGCTCTCAAGAGGCTTACACATCTACATGCATGAGTTCAACTACAGTGTATTTGAAAAGATGTGCGTGGAATACAGCTGAGCTGCTAAACACTCACGGGAGGGGAGTGGGGGGGATATAAATATATTAATTGTTTGTGCTTTGCATTTTAAAGGTTGATTTTACCTTTCATCTCGTCAGACGATTGAGTCGAAATTACATTATTTATTTGTTTTGCCTTTGATTTGTTTTTGTTTTTTGACATTTCTTTCTTTCCTTTTAGCTCCGTATACTTATCCTCGTATGGCTGCCTCTGCCTGCCAGGATACCGTGAACCATTTCCTGTCAACGGGAAGACAGAAAGATACGAGGAAACGTAACCAACTGATGAAGCCAAAAGCATTAAAGGCCATGGCTAAAGAACGGCCAAATTCTTTAGTGGATCTGAAGACCTACAAGGACACCAAGATTTTAGTGGCTAGGTTTTTGGAACATTCAAATTGCCATCTCTCTCCGGAAGTACAACATGTTGTAAACAGTATTAAATCTGTAATCAAATCAGATGAAAGACACATGGAAGAGGCCATCTTTAGTGCCAACATTATAGACCAGGTGAAGTACTGAGTCATATGTTTTTTTATTTAGAAGACTTTGCATTGACAGTGCAAATAATTGCCATTACTTTGAGATAATGTGGTGCACCAGATTCAGGGTGTTATGAAATTGAAATAGCCAGTGTCTGTTACATGTGATATTTATCAAAGGAAGGTGTCCCATTGGATATATATATAAATATAATATTTCTCACCTAACCCCATCACAGGTATCCAACAGGGGCATCTTCATTTGGGCATATAGACTGGAAACACACTAAAGAACCCCAATGACAAAGAATATGTCTCAGAACTCTGCTTTAGTGCAATTCCGCATTGCAGGAATCTGTAAACATGGGGGTATATTCTGAAAGTCTCCTCGGTGCAAAATTGGGGTAATATTGGTGAAAAAAAGGCTGCACCAGATATTTCAAAGAAAAAATTAATTGCTTTCCATGGAATTTATTCTATTTTCCAGTTTTGTAGCAATGAGATGTTGATTGGTAGCCCTATTATATTCTTAGTTTTCATTGCAAACTTACCTAGTTGCCACCAGAATACAGATGTAGGGCACATTCACATGTAACATGATATAAATTACATGTTTATTTGAATGGAGCGGTGTTAAATATCGCGTCATGAATGTTGCACTATCCTGCAGTACCGGGTGCAATAACGGCTGCTACATCTTGAAAAACTGAATATTAAGTAGTGTAGAATAATAACAAGGTAGTGTATTAACAAGGTACATTAGGGTAGCTATCATGGTTGAAAAATGTGTCAACACAGATCTATATCTATTGAATAAATATGCTTCAAAAAAGACCAAATTGTCCCATGGATCGGTTCTTGGTGTCTTCTAAAACTGTTCTAAATGAAAAAGCATATCTGTAGTACGAGTGAAAGTGTCATTGTAAATTTCTACATACCCATTCTTTCTTGATTGCTTAAAAGCCCAATGATGGACACAACAACATTTTAGTATCAGTTGTTTATGGCATTGTGTGTATTCAACAGGCTAGGAAACTATGACTTACAGTAAAACAAAGGTGTATAGCTGCCAATGGACAAGAGCATCTTTTAATATTTAATAGTTTGCTATGCAAGATTTGACACAAACCGGTTATGGTACGAAAGGTAAAAAAGGCACAAAAGCATTCAATGTACAAATTAGAGCAAAAATAGAGAACCCATAATGTTGTCTGCATGTCTTCTGCAGGTGGCCAAACCCAGTCCTAGGTTGCAACCACTACAAGCTTCACAATGCAGAATAAGTGACCAAGATCAATCTGATGAGTCCAAAAGGACAAAGCACTGGGTCCACTGACTTTTTACTTCCTTGTCCCTGGCTTAGCTGTTCTAACTGTGTAATACAGCAGGCAAAAGCTCATGTGTATGCAATACAACTGAGTACTATAAAACTGCAAAGTAAAACATGTCTAATCATTATGACTTCACTACACCAACAGGTAATTACAAGTTCTCAGCAAAACGTGAATCCATCAAGAAAGCGGCTGCAAGAAGATCTTCATCTCCGGAGTTGTGGTGCTCTCAGTTCTCCGGTAGCCTTTTTACACAGGATCCATATAACACGTGATGTGGACCGGGACAGACCACATAGTTTAATTGGAGTCTGCAGGGAAACTATCCTTTGATAACCAGCCCTTGAGAAATTGCATGCAAACTAAGGATGATCAATTCCAGCAAACATCTTCAGGCATTCTTCACCTGCACCAACGAAAACATGGCTTCTCCTTTTGAGACTTGGCCATGGTGGGACATCAGACTGTCAACATGGAGATGTCTCTGAATGTAATAGGTTTCACAACAACAATGCAAGCTTTATTTCTACTCAAAAAGCCTTCTTTGGAAAGACGTCTGGAGTTGAGACAATTTTGTATTTCTGAAATGGAGATTCAGATATTGCTGCCATGTAGCTTCTTTAAATGTGTTCCATCTTCTCAACAACGATCGCCTCCAACCAAGGGACCTCATGTGGTCCGCAAAGCTTGCATACAACATTATCAAAGTATAACCTTAATGTTGCACCAATAAAAGGTGACATAACCTGCAAGGAATCCAATCTTCTCAAGAAGAAAGCTGTTCTACAACATGACTGTTGTATTACTTTATGTACCTCAAAGTGTTTTCACTAAGTGTTTTAATAAAAAAAACAACTATTTAATTTCTTTGATTATTTAAATCCGAATCGTTGAAGCTTAATAGCATTGCTTTTAGTGTCCATCCTCCTCCATGATGCAGTGGAGTGCACAACATCTTTTCAATAATGTTGCCTGACTACTAAATGTAATGACTCATTTAAGCACATGTCGCAGAAGGGTGGGGTAGCCGTGTTGGTCCTTCCTTCCATGTACTAACAAAGGAGGGAGAAGGAGTAGGTGATACGATACCTTTTATTGGACCAACAAGTAGTTGACATGTTACAAGCTTTCGAACCTTGTCAGGGTCCTACATCCGGTAACCCGATGAAGAATCCAGAGAGGTTCCAAAGTTTGGAACATGTCAACTACTTGCTGGTCCAATAAAAGGTATCGTACCACCTACTCCCTCTTCCGCTTTGGTTACTAGAAGGAATATGGTGACAGATATACGGTTATTGATATTTTAAATGTGGCTGGAAATAAAACTTCAGTATGATTAGGTATTAAAGTCCTCACATATTAGTGGTTATAATGATCAGTATCGGCTCAATTTGTGGAATCACTGTTATTATATAAATGGTCACTATCCCTCATTCAAGGGGTTGCAAACTACAAATTAGGATCAATATATTCTATGTGCAATGCCAGGTTTGGGACTAATGTGTACGGCATCATTGGTTTGCTGTAACTTTCAAGCACTGGGTCAGGGGTAGCCAACTGCAGTCCTCAAGGTCCACCAACAGGATATCCCTTCAGCACAAGTGAGTCAATTAGCCACTGATTAAACCACCTGTGCTGAAGCAGGGATATCCTGAAAACCTGACCTGTTGGTGGCCGTTGAGGAGTGGAGTTGGCCACCCCTGCACTAGGTAGTAAAATAAAAGTAAAAAATACATATAATACAGCATAACGTGAGAAAAACATACAAAGAATGGGGTTTTCCATAAAAATAAACAATATCAGCGAAATAATATCTTCCTTGATTATCCTACCCCCATTTATCAAATGTTTTTTTAAAAATTTTATTTCAATATTTGTACATTTTAGATGCCCTGCTTCCCGTATATTTCTCTCGAATCCGTGAAAATCACGTAAAATGGCCTGACCCCTTCCTGTGCGATCCTTACTAATGTTATCGCTTTTCACAGGCAAAACATTCACACGGAAGGGAGAGGGTGGGGAAAATGTCAATAAAGACCAAGGACGACAGAGCAACTGCACATAGAATGATAATCGTTGGACGGAATTAATACCAAATGTAGGTCCTTTGCTTAGCGGAGGGAGAAAGGGGTTAAAATCTGCCTTAATTCATTCTGACTGCCTCTTTGTTTCCTCCTTCATTTATCTAAAGGGCTCTGGAGAAGGATTCCTGACAAAACCCTCATTTTTCTTGTCCTTTTTGTTTTGTGAATAAAAGACCACGATTTCCATTTTGAGAGCGCGTCCACCTCCGTGTATTCTATACTGGAAAAGAATAAGCGTATCTGAGACCAGGAGGCAGTGCACACAATGATGTGGCTTTCATTCTGTCAGTCCAAATAAGGGTTTGAATAATGGAGGGGCTTTGATAGTCCTGGACGCCGGAGGAAAGTTTGGAGCTGATTATTTAGCAGCGAGTACCCTGCTATATTAAAGCCTCTGAATACCTGTTGTGGATGTGTAAGGTTGAAGGAAGCAGTACATCGGAGGCAATGCTGGTCATTTAATTTGAGGGGTGGCTCAGTGAGTAAAGACACTGACTGGCACAGAGTTTGACGTGGGAGCCTGGTTCAATTCCTGGTGTTGGCTACTTGTGACCTTGGGCAAGTCACTTTATCTCCCTGTGCCTCAGGCACCAAAAACATAGATTGTAAGCTCCAGGGGGCAGGGACCTGTGCCTGCAAAATGTCTCTGTAAAGCGCCACGTAAAACTAGCAGCGCTATACAAGAATATGCTACTATTATTATTATTATTATTACTGTATATCAAATGTCATTTGAAAAAGTCAAAGTTGTTGAATCAGTTCATTGAGATTAAACCACGTAATCACTGTAATTCTTACATTTTAGAAAACCCTCATCATTCAGATCTCAGTTACTCTACCTTCTGGTGCTTGAAAGAAGCTCATCGCTAACAATGGATGGACCCTCAATTTGTTTTGTTTTACCGAGTTCTTCATTAGCACATTTTTCTTGGCTTATTACAGCTCCTATGTGATAAGAAATAACTATCGGTTGTGCAACATGAGTCTTATTTCCTAAACAGTGCAACATGTTGTACACGTTCTATAGGCATTGTAGTGAAAGAGAATGCTGATAGCAAAACAGCTTGCATGACTAGTAATGCAATGTTAAACTGCTGCTGTGTTTTGCATCAGTATTGCATCAGTCTGCAGTTCCTAAGTTGCTGAAACCTATCCCAGCTTCAAATTGCAAAGCCAGTATAACCAGCCTCATACTGATGAGACCCAAAAGGTCAAAACAGCTGTCTGTGAGAAGGTTTACTGGCTGTGCACTTCTTTAACCCAGGCTGGGCTGAAAAGCTGTGTAATGCGGCAGGCATAAGCTTATGGGGATCCATGTTAAAATGGATTTGAAACAAAAGGTGACATGGTGTGCTCATTTGCATATTATTTCCCAGAATCCCTGGCTGCAGTGGAAGCACTGTATGCTAAGAGATAATGGTGAAAAGCAAGGTTTAGACCTGTCTGAGACACGTGAATGTGCTCACAAGTGATATTTTGTATTTGCTGCAAGTTGTTGAAGGATGTTTCTGTTTTTGATAGTTGAATACATGATGCAACATAGTGGAAGGTAGAGGACGGTAAAGATTATTGCAGCCTCAGATCAAAGCACTAAAGCCCTGTATACAAAAAAAGTCGTGAAAGTGTAGTAAGGCTGCTAATGGACAGCTGTGCATTTTCAGACCGGTGTTACAGGTACGTCATAAACAGCACTAAGGGGCTTATTCAGTAATGTGCCGATTTGACACCACCGCACAAAATCCCGTTCAAGTTAATGGTACTTTCTATGCGGTACTGCCAAATCGGCACTATTGTACTTTATTGAATATACAGTAAGACTTAAGAGAGTAATCTCTAAAACGGGCCATGGGGCCCAGATCATGCCCTGGCTGCTGTGCCTCCAAACATTTTAATTCAATTATTTAGTAACTCTGTTCTTCTTTAGAATTATAATCCTGGCAAACATGGAATTAGCAGCATTTCTAATTTAGATATTAATACTATGGAGTCCCCATCTCTTAATTGATAAAGAACCAGTTGGATGACGCAATATTATTTATTAACTTGACAGTACTCCTGGAACCCACTTCCTTCAAAATCAAATCTTGAACTGTCGGGAACGTAATGCATATTTGTAAGTAACATTCAAGTGAATTAACCTGTATTCTTTTAAACCTTGGAGTTCCATGAAAAACTACCAAGGGTTTGCACAGACATTTTAGCCTATATTTAGTACGCAGCACTATCCCCTACGATACCTCCTTGTGCCGGAAGACACCTTACAGTGAATGGGCTGTAACGTGACATCTAGTGCTGGAGATGTCAGGAAATATGGGCCCTTATTCTTCAAGGTGTAATAATTATATTTGGCCATATTTTTATTTATTTCATAACTCAAAAAGAGCAATTACATTCTATTAAAGAACTACAAATTAAATAATAAAGCTATATAATAACGTTTATAAGACTGTGATGGTTGGGTTCAAATAAGCCCTATTTCTGTGAGAAGGACTCCCAGCTGACACCAGCATTCTGACAGTTCTGCGCTTTGTTTCTCCATGCTGCCTGAGCCTGTATTGGGTGGCCTATTTCACAAATAAGTATGTCTGACCGTAGTTGGGCATGTCGCCCTATGTTTCCAGGTCGCTAAGGTAATGACATTAGTGCACCCAGGCCATGTGCAGACCTCAAGACAATTGTCACCCCACCACGAGGAACAATTCTACCCCTATCGCCTCCTTTGTTTCCCTCAGACGTTGCCGTGGCTCTCTGTATGTGAGAATCCGATAACCGCTGATCCTGTTCAGAGTTTTGCAGTTCTTGTTTTCTGTGACTTGCGAGTGTTGGGGGCACTGAAGGTGTCGGTGGCCAGATACTGCAGGGTCAATTAGTCTCGGTTATTTATACCAGCGTGGACTATTTATTTTTTCTCCTGTATGGATTCTGGAGGACATCTAGGATAAGCTAGCTTTGGCAACACCCTACACATAGCCAGCTATGAGTTTTCCCCCATACCCCTATTGTGGTAAAGTATTGCGTGTACCTGTTATACTGTGTATTTTGCTGTTAACTCCTGAAAAAAAAAAAGAGTTAGCCGATGAGAGTCTGGTACAAGGGTTACCTATCGAGCGGCTAACCAGAGTGAAGCTTCTAGCTCAGCTACTGCGGCATGAGGCTGAGAGAGCCGCTGACGTCCCGGAGCTCCGTCTTGCTAGTCCCCACAGCAGTTCCCGCTCATGCACTCAGCACCGAGGCCAGCAATGTGGAGATAGCCCTTTAATCATGCTGAGTTTTTCCGGATCATGCTGGCAAGTTTGGGGCCGAACCCCACAGCTGCAGAAGGTATGGCAGTGCCAGCATGTCTCTGGTTTAGGCTGCAGTGCCCAATATGGCGGCTGCTCCAGGATAAGAGCCGCCTCTCAATGGGGCCGGGCCCGCTGCAAGGAGTGGCTGCCACGCTGCACGGCGAGTTTTTCTTGCAGATCCGAAAATTGAGATTAACACTGGCAACGGAGCACTGGGTCATGCCCCCCGGCGGTTCAGCCAATGAGTGTGAACCTGCTGGGTGACGTCATGGCCGCGCCCCCGTCACTCTCCCACCACGTTCCCCCCCCGCCCGGTGGGCTGTAGCCTAACAGCTGCTTCCAGCACAGCGAGACTGCATTGCACACCCGAGGTCCCGGAACCAGTCTTAGCCTAGTGCCTAACCTACAACACGTTTGCCAGTTTGTGGAGGGCAAGGAGAACATAAATGGTTACCTCAGATCTTTTGAACAGTGCCATCTCCACTGTTGGGCAAAGGAAGAGTGGGAGAAGTTCTTTTCAGCCCAGATCAGCAGGAAAGATGCTGAGGGGTATAGGGAGATTGATACGGAGGATGCTGGTGATTACGAGGTTAGGAATATGGTTTTGCTTGCGAGGTGTGAAATTACACCTGAAACCTACAAGGCTCTGTTTCGGTCCCTGCAGCATACCCTAAAAGACTCACATGCTGAGTTAGTAAACCTTTAAATAACTAATGGACCTAACTGTCAAAGAGCAGTTTTTACTCCATTTGCTGACCGAAATCAAGGAATGGTTTGTGGACAGCAAGCCAGAGAGTGCAAAGAAGGCTGCCCGGTATGCAGATGAGATTGTAGCAGCTTATCCCAACTTTCGCTGCTGACCATAGCAGCAGCACCCAACCACCAAGCATAGCAGGTAACCACCTGGCGGAGACAAGATGGTTGGACACCCCAACGTGGAGAAGCTCACAGTTGGCCCAAGCACCCTGTTCGCAGCATATTGAGTTCATGCATGAATAAAAATGCTACCACTGCTGCCGGACCAGTCACATGGGTCAACTGTCCTAATGCAGGACTATCTACCCACATCAGTCTGGGGCCACGTTCCCAAGCTTCCCGGTCCATCAACTATATCAGTGTGGCTGCCTCAGATGAGAGAGATTAAGTGATACAGGAGGTACAGCAAGCAACCACCTAATGTGATCAAGATCTTGAGCCCATGTACCACATGGCTGCAGTCGGAATGGAGCAGCAGGATGTCCAGCAATGCCTTCTCAGCCCTGTAACATGTATGGCTGCCAGATTGCTTGATTCCGGAGCCTCCCTCACCCCAGTCCATCCCAGACTGGGGAGCGGGCAGAGACCTCCGAAATGTGTGCATTTTGCCTGGACTCAAGAACAATCTCCTTAACGGTAACGACCTGGGTTAGCTTGTTTGTGATTTTGACTACAGTCATGTCGCCCCGGTCACCTGCAGCCAAACCCAAGATGCTTATGCTATCCCTGAAACAGGGATATGTTAACTGCTCCCAGGACCTTGGAGGCAACAAACACAGATATTGCACCGGAGACCAGTGAGGTACGTTGGAGAGCCACTGAATAGAAAGATACCGCTAACCCCGACTCTGTGACAAGGGACCAGTTTACAAAACAGGGATGCGCATTCAGGGAAGCTTTGCAGCTGGATCCCGACTTAGAAGGCATGAGGCAGCGCTCTTCCAAAACTGTCTCTGAGCCCGGACCCAAGCAGCTCCTATGGAAGTGCAGCCTTCTGTACAGGGTCTTAACCCCTGAAGCCCTAGATCGACCATGAACCGGTACCAGACAGCTGGTTGTACCTGTGGCATGCAAGACTCAGCTTTGCAGGTTAGCCCATGAGATTCCGCTACCTGATGTTCAAGGGGTGACATGCACGAGAGCCTGTCTGGCAAAGAACTTTACTAACCGGGGATATCGCGGGCAGTGAAAATATTCTGTCGCTTCTGCGATGCCTATCAGCAGACAGTGATCAGGCAAAGGCACCGTTGAGGCCGCTACAGGTAATCAGAGAACTATTCCAGTGGATAGCTTCTGGATATTGTGGGCCCCCTAATGATCCTGAGTCAGTCAGGTAAGAGGTAAATCCTCACGGTAGAGGACTTTACTACTATGTACCAAAAAGTGGTAGTGCTTTCTTCTATCGAGGCCCAAAAGATAGCGGAGGCGCTGATTAATATATTCTCCCGGATAGGTTTTCCTAGTGAGATCCTCACCATCAGGGGACGCAGTTCATGTTTGAACTGCTCCTATATCTCTGGGCTAAGTGTGGGGTTAAGCAACTCCACCCTGCCCTCTACCATCCTCAGACTAGTGGACTAGTGGGTTTAGCACATGCTAACCTCAGGGTGGCACAAACCAAGCAAAAGCGTTGGTACAACTGCAATGCTCGTAGTAGAGAGTTTATTTCTGGTAAGCAGATCTTAGTTCTGAAGCCCACTCACTAGAACAAGCTGCTAGCTTCCTGGTTCGGCCCGTACATGGTACTACGGAGATTTAACAAGACAAATAATGTGGCTGCGTTAGATGAGGATCAAAATAGGCATAGCACGTACCACATACATTTGCTAAAGGCATATTATGCGAGTGAGCCGGTGGGGGTGGCCATTTGTAGTCTACTACTGGGAGATCAGGTGAGCCCGATTTTGCCTAACCTCTGTGGAGAAGCCCAGCAGGGAGGATCTGTGGATAAGGTGGGTATCGGTACCCAGCTCACTGTTCCCCAATGGGCACAAGTGATAGATTTGCTAGGGATATACAGGGCCTTGTTTGCAGGCAAGAACACACCTCCAGCCAACAACAGGGATCAACAGCCTCTCCACAAGTCCGCAAGTTGGCTATCTGGTCTCAAGCGAAGTTTAGCAAGGTATGGAGCAAGAGATCGAAGAGATGCTGGTGCAAGGGGTGATCTCTTGTTTGCAAAGTCCCTGGGCATCGCTGGTGGTTTTAGTACCCACAAAAGATGGTACTACTTGGTTCTGTGTGGACTATCGGTAGCTCAATGCCCAATCCCTTTCACCCCCGAGGCACAGGCGAAGTCAGCATTTATCACATCAAATGGCCAGTACGAATTTTCAGTTTTGCCTTTTCGGGATGAAGAATGCCCCAGCTACCTTCCAGCAGTTGGTCTAATACATTGCTGAAAGGGATGCAGGAGTGTGCCCCGGTGCACATAGACAACCTTGCTGTAACACTTGGAATGAGCATAGAGCACGTTGAAGCAGTGCTAAGCCAGATAAGTACAACGTTTTGTACTTAGGACACCATGTGGGAAGGGGACAGCTCAAGCCTGAGCCTGCCAAAGTAGCCGCTATAGTGCAGTGGCTGTTCCCCACACACAAAAGCAGGTACTCGTGTTTCTGGGATGGCCCGGTTTTATAGAAAATTCATGCCCTAATACAGTGCCATTGTGAAGCCCCTTACGGACCTGACTAAAAAGCGACTTCCTCACACTGTGATCTGGTCTCCGGAGTGTGAGGTCACTTTCCAGACTTTAACGAACATCTTATCCAGCACTCGTCTCTTAGTGGCCCCTGATTACAGCAAGATGTTTGGACCGATGCCTCTACTTACTTCACTGAAGCTGTCCTCTGTCAGGTGGGCGAGAACGGAGTTGAGAACCCGGTTGTCTACCTCAGTAGAAAGCTGTTGGATCGGGAACTCACATACGCTACAACTGAGAGAGAGTTCGTCAGTTGTTTGGGCTCTGTGGAAATTGCAACCTTATGTTTCTGGTTGAAGTTTTACCATGATCGGGGAAGAACAGCAGTGGAGCTTCGCCCTTCAAGAGTACAATTCAACAAAAGAAGGGCAGCGACCACAGTAATGTCGACGGCCTCTCTAGTCAGGACGACCCTAGCCTGGTTAAGCCAATGAAGACCCTGGAAGGTGACCTATCGAGGCCGTCCTTCTAAGGGGTCTCATCTTGATGGGGGAGGCATGACGGTTGGGTTCATATAGGCCCTATTTTTGTGTGAGAAGGACTCCCAGTTGTGTCCTTTATTTCCCCATCCTGCCTGAACCTGTATCTGGTGAACTACAGTATGTCACAAATAGGCATGACTATATTTGGGCATGTCACCCAATGTTTCCAGGTTCCCGGTGCCCAGGTAATTACATAGCACACCGTGGCTGTGTGCAGACCTCAGGACAAGCGGCACTCTTCCCGAGAGGAACAATCCTGCCCCTATCACATCCGTTGTTTCCCCGACTTTGCAGCGGCTCCTAGTATGTGAGAATCCTATAACTGCTGCCCCTGGTTAGGATTTAGAGTTGCTGTCAGTTCAGGGCTCAGTGGCTAGACCCTGCACGGGGAGTTAGTCTCGGTTATTGAGACTAACGTAGACTATTTATTTCTTCTCCTGCATGGATCCCGGTGGACATCGATAGTAATCTTGCTTTGGCAGCACCCTCAATCTAGCCATATAGGAGTTTTCCCCGTACCCCTATTGTGGTTAAGTATTGCTTGTACCTGTTGTACTGTGTGCGTGTTTTCTGTTATCTCCTGCAAAATAAACCCTGGTTTATTAAACACTTGTGTCTAGTGCTTGTAGTCTGGTCAACCAGAAATTGTAACAGAAACCAGAAACAGTATTTTTACGTACATATGTAGGATGGGGTTCCACAAAGTCACACTACGCTTGTAAGGGTTCCATAGACTCACCATTCATGTGTGAAGAGTTCCATTGGTCTTAAAAGGTGGAAAACAGGCATAGATAGTGGAGGGAGCCGGCAATAGATTGCTCCCTGGTAACAAGTAAAAAAGGCGGTACAGGTATCTCTTATACTGAGGATAGTGGCAAAAGTATCCTATTTCACTGCAGATGTTAGATACATTAGCTATTTTAGCCCTTTCACTGCCTGAGAGCAATGCTCTAGCCAAACACTTAAATAACGGACAAACAGCTTCTCCGTGTTGTTAAATTTATTAACAGTGATAGCTTATTCCTTTTCTACAGTTGGTAGTTGCATGCAACATATACATCACTCCTTGAAATACAGTAGTCTGTTAGTTACTGCATAGGAAGGCTTCTTAAGTCACAGTGTATACTCTTTAAGGTCTAAGCCAAAATTCAAGACATGAAATGACATCAATAAACATTTATTTTGCTAATGACATACAAGTTCACTATGCATTGGGTTATCTACACACAATCTAATACTGGCGATGGTCATGGTTTGTTACCCACTCAACAAAATGACAAAAGCAAGCGGATTTGCTCTCAGTGGCTTTTCTCTCTCTTTTTGTTTAGCCCTTCTGCTTCAGAAATAGAAACATCTGGCGTAGAACGGGTTAGAGACAGGACCATCCTTCCTAATATGCTGCTCCTGCAGGAAAATCACACATTTCTCATCTCGAAAATCAAAAGTAGTAGGGACTAGAACGGTAAATGGACACAGCCGCATACTGTACATGATCAACAATCTGTTGAATATAAAAGGAGTAAGAAGAAAAAAAACATTGGTAGATACATTCTTTTTTTTGTAGACGCAGTGTATTATTCTGAGGGACAGTGCAAACTTTTTGGGGGGGCCCTGAGCGGGAATAGTCTGAGAGATCCCTTCACTCACCTGTTACTTCAGCTTTATTTTCTTCTTCCACAGCCCATGTATTTAGCTACGTCTGCATATGACATGAATGCTCAGATGCGGCATGGTGTGTTATTATTACATTTGTGGCTCGCTTACGGCCGAGTGTTAGAAGTATCCAATTTCTTCTACAATGCATGTGGGCTCATTATATAATATCCCACACCTCTAAAGATCCAAGTGCCCATATAAATGGTCATCGAGTGCTCCGAGCCAAATATCAATTAAATTTGAATGGGGTATTATTTCAGTGCCACAGAAAAAAAAAGTATGGACCCCATGAACAGTTTCCTATGCTCTAGTGCCACTTCTGATTATTCAAACACATCCAGAATGTGACCAGATTAAGATTTGAACATGTATATTGGATACACACAGGAAATGCATTTCCACAAATCCCTTCTAAACTCGGACAAATAAAAAATGGAGACGTAGAGGTCAGGGCGAAGAGGGAAAAGATAAATGGTTTATATAATGGTCTTCCATTCTGTTCCCGTTTATGCATCCTGACATGTCTTTGGCTCGCCCTGCACGTCTAGTTACTGCTGCTTCTCTCAGCTGCTTGCCAGGTGGATGCTTGCTGTTGAACGTTGCATCGGCTGTCTCCTGCTCGCACTGGTTGTAACTCAGAACTTTCAGCTAATTGGAGCAGCTGGGAGATTTATACAAAATATTGCACAAGACACCATACATCCCATTCATTTAAATCGACAATCCAAGAGGATTAAAAAAAAAAAACATTGGATTGAAGCATGGGGTTTCCAGAGCTGAACCCCATTAATTTCAGCTCTAGGGACTCCCTGCTTCCGGAGATACTTGCCTCTGTAGGGGGAAGGGGGGGGGTAACCGTTTTGGCACGGCTAGCAGGAATCACGTAATGGCCGCTTTGCAAAGCTCCTGTGCTCTGTGGGCCAATAGGAAGCTGTGATGTCATCTGGTGAGGCTTCCTATTGGCCCACGTGAAGCAGAGAGATACCGACACCCCCTTCGGAGGTAAGTATATCTGAAAGCAGTGGTCCCCGGAGCTTAATTTAATGGGGTTCATTTCAGGAGACCCCCTTGCTTCAATCTGATGTATACATTTTTTTGTTACATTTGCCCTTGTGAATTGCTCCCTTAAACACAATAAGATTTTATCCAGTGCTGGAAGCTGTCCTATTCAAAAGCAGCACTTACTAAATATGGTTAATTATGTATCAGATGTGGCAGAGAGAGAATGGTGCTGTGTTAGGCCTTGGCCATGTTTAGCGCTTGCTGGCGGAAGCGTGCTGATGCGCACTCCTGCTCAGCACTGAGCTCCTACAGCCGCAATTAGAGCGGCTTTAGTAGGGGCTCACCTGCGCTTCCGTGCGCTTGCGGTAGCGCAGGTCTTAGGGGAATTTAAAATTCCCCCGCTTGCCGGCGCGACAGGCCGGTCACGTGAGCGGTTCGCCCAATGAGGACAAACCAGCTCCGTGACGTCACTGGCCCGCCCCCGGCCAGTGACGCGCCCACCCCCGGCCCGCCCCCTGACGGCCCGCTGACAGTGCGTGCGGTAAGCAACCGCAACGCCAGGGAAAGCACCCGCTTTCCCTGGCCTCAGCGCGCCTCAGCACGCCAGCAGAGAGCATGGCCGAGGCCTTAGCCGGCAGAATAAAAGTAAGGTAGAAGTGATACTGTTCCTTTAATGGCCAACAAGTGGTTACAAAGAGTGCAAGCTTTCAGTCCCTTCTTTAGGTGGATGTTAACATTTTCTCTATCCTATTACATATGCCCAAATCTTCCTAAAGCAGGGACTTTAGTGGCCCTAAAATAACTGAGCAGGTGCCAGGAGTTGCTTCACATGGCATACAAATGATGATAGAAATCATTTTAATTAGGCTTCCAAAATAAAGGCTATTTATTTAATGAAGCAACTGTAGTGTAGACTTCTAGTAGCTGTAGTAGCCTAGAGAATTGTAGGTTTGCTGTAGCTAGTAATGCCTTTTAATGAGAACTCTTCACAGATATTTATGTACATAAGCTTTGATGCCACAGTTTACCTGAAGAAGAGACTTCTGAGGTCTAGAAAAAAAAAGTGTGTGCAACTATACTACACATATGAAGTACTATAATAATGGTTCATTAAAAGGTATCACAACTAGCAACACACATATACAAGTAGGTTATCCACAGATCTATCCCTGGCTGATGATTGCATGAACCATTTAGAATGTAACAATGTTCTGTATGCAATAGCTGTGTTTTATGTACCATTGCGTTTTGCTAACTTTATGCACTGCGGGGGCTGTTTCTGGCCGAGACAACAATTAAATCCATGTGTTTTTCCAACTTCTTCTGGCTCACTTTTCACACCTTCACTTTCACCATTATAACATACTGCACATACACCAACACACATGTACGTTACAAATAAATATCCTCGTGACTAATCATGACGAGTAAAGAGTTCAGAATGATTTACAAAAAGTCCTTGTTGGTGATGAGCCTGCTTGGATCTGGCATCACCTTTGGCAAAAGCAAGAAAGAAAAGAACGGCAGAAGCATCTGTCCATGGAGATTTCTTTGTTGTTCGTTCAAAATACAAAATGTACGCTCAGTGTCTCTGTAGATATTCAGACCTCTTGATCTTGCCTTATGATGTGTTCTTCATGTTCCTTTAGTGCAATTAGAGCTCGTGTTATATGTAGAGTGGTGTTTCTTGCCCGGTGAGAAGCCTAAACATTGCTGCTGGCATTGTCTTCATGTGAATCTGTGGCCCAGACACAAAAAAACATAAAGGTTAGAGCTTACTTATCCTGAATCAATTCTAATGGGTCAATTCCTCAACATGACCACCTTTGTCATTACCAATAGTGAAAGAATTCATAGATATGACATTTTTTCATTAAATGCATGAACCCAAATGGACAAAAACTGACAAAAATACAACCTTTGTACTTTGAGAATTTGGTTAGAAGGGGGTGTCACGTACAGGGATGTCCTGTGCAAGCCACTACGACAGCAAAGATTCAAGCCCATATTTGCTAAGTGGTGCAATTCCATGAGACAACTGTAAGCACCGGATAACACCATACGGACCATTTAAGTGAATGGGCCGCAAGAAGTCTTCCACAGCTGGAAGTTGTTTTTCAAGAGTGCAGAACAAACTCATATATATATACATATATATACATATATATATATATATATATATATATATATATATATATATGATACAAACCAGCTCCTCATAGAATAAGTCCAAACAAATGTCTAAATATACTAGTAGGATAGCATGGAATCCTATAAGATAATCCAATCCTGTACACCTGGACCAGCTTGGGGCTCCGTGGATAACGTCACGTGATATGTGAACCCAAACACAGACAAGAATCATAGTGTATACTGCTAATTAAAAACTAACACACAAACAACATAGCCAGAGACAGGCAAACATACTGTAAAACACAAAAACAAACACAAGCTGCATTAATAATTAAGCTAATTTATTAAAAATAATTATAAAAAGACAACTATGTTCCATAAAATGGAGATGGCGCGTTGAAGATGATGTAGTGGTAAAACCAGAATCCTACTTACAACACAGCAGGTATAAACAAGCGTGAGTCCAACTGTGGCAAGCAGCTCCTGTTCTCTCCTCCGCACTGCTGGGCGACATCTGCAGATCGTCCCAATATCACCGGTGCACTCCGTTGTAGTTTCCAAACACCGGGTGCAAAACCATGAAACACTGCGCATAAGCCTCTCCGGGATAGCCTCGACCTCTGACCCAAGCTATCTCGGAGAGGCTTATGCACAGTGTTTCAAGTGTGGTGTACATTTCCAGCTAATTAACAAGTGGCTGCTTTCCCCTGACAAATGCACCGGTGTTTGGGAACTTCAACGGAGCGCACCGGTGATATTGGGTGTAACTGCTTGTCACAGATTTTTATACATATTGTCCTATGGAAGTTCACTGATGTTGCAAAAGACGTACCAGGAGAGATGCACATGGATACATATCTCGTTTTCTGGTACTTCCTTGGAAGCAACTGGACAATAGGAATTTCCCCGTGATCAGATGAATGTGACTTTAGACAGGAACTGGACCCACCTAGTTGTCTACAACACCAACATTCTTGCCTATCGCACTACACCTCCTCCCTTATTGTTATAATAGTAGACTGTTACAGCTGCACTAACTCGCGTGCTGTAAATCCCTTTTACAGGTTCTACCAAACATGCAATCCTCTTTTTCATAAAAATATCTACCCTTCATAATACCATTTCTGTGGATCCAACAGTCCTAATTGAGACATCACCATTGTTACCAAATGCTAATATGTTGTTATCTCCTGCTCTTATTACAACTTCAATCAAGACCTGCTCATGTTTGTCCTAACAGAGAACGCTTTTTTATTTCTTATTTAAGTACAAATGTGGTTCTGGTGTCTGGATGTTCTGTGACTATAGCAGGCTTCATTGTACTCTTTTGTAGCACAGTGTATGTTGGGTATACTTACAACATTATCATTGAGTCTATATGGATATCATTATCATGGAGTCCTATGGAAACAGTGGTATTGTGAGACATACCTGCCCCGTTGAGTTAGTTGAAGGAATAATGTCACACTACATCTGTACATTATTGATAATACTACTGTAAAGTTTGTGAGCTTCTGAGTTAGACGGTGATGGGCTGTTTTACGATGGGCTACATCTGTATTCACTCATTCTCTCTCCCTGTAAATCAAGCATCCCATAAAGATGGGCCGGCCATGCCACCTATTGATTTCATAGAATATATGTGTCCATACGTGAATACAAAATGACAGTAACCACGGTCTGCTTCCTTATCACACTGAACCATACAAAACCGCACTGGAGCAAAGTGACCTGAGAAATAAAAGGAATTTTTTTTAAATATATATAATTTTTTTTTTTATCTCGCACCCTTTCTTCTTCACTGCTTTTGAATATCAATTTATCTCATCAATGAAACATCTAAAAACAAATGTTCAAAGCCGCGGGCTACACAATGCTGCTGAACGCAGAGCTACAGACTTCGAATGTTTTCAATGCAGTACACAAATGTAATGAAAATACTCAGAGGAGAGAGCATCTTAATTCAATACATGTGAAAGTTAATCTCTTCTTCTAACGGAAATGGGGAGTATGTGTATTTGTATTAGGAACAGCATGGGAAGCTTATTCATTTTGATACTGCAGAAACCATAGCATAGAACTGGAACACATACAGATAGAGCCAATATTGTTGCACTTAAATTAAATCAGGGGTGGCCAACTCAAGTCCTCAAGGGCCACCAACTGGTCAGGTTTTCAGGATATCCCTGCTTCAGCACAGGTGGTTCAATCAGTGGCTCGGTCACTCTGACTGAGCCAGTGATTGAGCCACCTGTGCTGAAGCCGGGATATCCTGAAAACCTAGATATTGTCTTAACATTTATGATACAGAAATTTTCTTTATCTACTTACAGCTACTGTGACACTATGTGCCTTTGTAATTGCTGCCTTTTGGTTGTGGATCAATGTGCTAAAGAGATGTCAGGTTTACTTGCAGGTTCAGGCTAAATGCCAAACTGAATGTGGGATCAGAATTCAGACGCTCCATTCATTTGTCTTAGGTTAGCGCCACATAGCAGTTTAAGAGGAATCTAATATAATTCCTTCAGTGACGGGGGAACATCACCTCACTGCATTAATTAAAGTAGTTAATGAATGCTCACAAGGGCATAACAAGGTTGGTTTCTAAAGCTATGGTCCGGTATACTGTATATGGTAGATGCTATAACACCATACTTATTAAAGTTTTGTGGTTCAAATGCACGTTGTCATGACAGCTGCCATATAAAACCACATTACTTCCTATATATACCACCAAAGAAGGAGCGGCTCAGTGAGTAAAGACACTGACTGGCACTGAGTTTGAAGCAGGGGAGCCTGGTTCAATTCCTGGCGTCGGCTCCTTGTGACCTTGGGCAAGTCACTTTATCTCCCTGTGCCTCAGGCACCAAAACATAGAATGTTTCTGTAAAGCGCTACGTAAAACTAGTGGCACTCTACAAGAACATATTATTATTATTATTATTATTATTATTATTATTATTATTATTTATAGTCTGTCTTCTGCCTCATATCCTTCAGACAACCGCACGCAATTTGTTGCCTGTGAGAATGCGAGAGAGTCTTCCTACAGCAGCCACAAAAACCGCGATGGCCTTTAAAAGGTAAAAGAAGTGGGTGAGGATACCAGGACCAAGTGTGAGTTCTAAAATCCTAGGGCGAGTGCGCACTGGAAAATAACTGTTCGGCTTGACACATGGGAACAAAACGATAAAGACCTTAGAACAGGGGGGGGGGCAACTCCAGTCCTCAAGTACCACCAGCAAGTTGGGTTTTCAGGATATCCCTGGTTCAGCCCAAGTGGCTCAATCAGTTTCTCAGTTGAGCCACCTGTGCTGGAGCAGGGATATCATTAAAACCTGACCTGTTGGTGGCCCTTGAGAACTGGAGTTGGCCACTCCTGTTCTTAGGTCTTTATCGTTTTTCTATCATTTCATATACTGGAATATCCCAGGTTTTCGGTTGGTATAAAAAAATATATAAGTAAAACAAATCAAAATCATCCCATTTGCTGCCAAAGTGGTCAGCACAGTCTCCTTCTGCAACAAACGCAGGGCCGGCTTGATGGCCGTGTCATCAGTGCAGTCACACCAAGCCCCGTGGTTACAGAGGTCCCATGCTCGTACCCACAACAATTAAACTGATTGCCGGGGGAGAGCATCTCCTCCTGCAGGATTCCTCACCATAAGAGGACACACACGTCCCTACACTGAGCCCTGCAACCGTCCCAGCCGGCACCTGCAACAAACGATCGGTTATTGCCGTCTTCACAGATTCTTACCTCTCCCACTGAATTGGACAAAGCTTGGACGATCTTCTCATGAGCAGTAGCCACAACGCTTTGTCCATTGATCTCTATAATACGGTGTCCAACTCGGACTCCACCTCTCTCGGCTATTCCACCTCTCATGAGGCTGCAAATCTGCAGGGTAAAAAAAATAGAAGACGGAGGGTTTGTGAAACCGGTAACTGAACCAGAACTTCCAAAGTAAACGTTGATTAGCTGTTTCCTATCATTTCCTTTTACAATGTAATTAACTATGCCTTGAAAAGTGTCTATGGAAAACTCTAAACTGATGTCAACATCCATGGATCAAAATCAGTGAGAATTGGGGATTTTTAATGGCTTTCAATAGTACTGACTTCTGCCCGCGAGTCGCTATTGAAGTATATGAGACCAATGATGCTAAATAATCCTGAGACTGATTTCACATCAGAGAGACTCGCAGAAACGCAGAGAGAGCTGATGTGTATGAATTAGGCCCGTAATATAGTGAGGGCGCGCTTGCTGCGCCGTACGCACGTGCTTCACTTATAATTGGCTATGGTTAGCCAGCCATTGTATGCTAGGGCCGCGCACGCATGGCAGTGAGCGTGGAGCCGGCCAATTGGGGGGAAGACTGTGAAAACTATGTTTTCGTGCTGCTACCGCTCACTGTTTGCAAGTATGTGTGTATATGTATGTGTGTGTATATGTATATGTGTGTATGTGTATGTGTGTGTATATGTGTATGTATGTCTGTGTGTATGTGTGTATATGTATATGTGTGTATATGTGTATGTGTGTATGTGTGTATGTGTGTATATGTATATGTGTGTATATGTGTATGTGTGTATGTGTGTATATGTATATGTGTGTATATGTGTATGTGTGTATGTGTGTATGTGTGTATGTGTGTATGTGTGTATATGTATATGTGTGTATATGTGTATGTGTGTATGTGTGTATGTGTGTATGTGTGTATGTGTGTATATGTATATGTGTGTATATGTGTATGTATGTCTGTGTGTATGTGTGTATATGTATATGTGTGTATATGTGTATGTGTGTATGTGTGTATGTGTGTATATGTATATGTGTGTATATGTGTATGTGTGTATGTGTGTATATGTATATGTGTGTATATGTGTATGTGTGTATGTGTGTATGTGTGTATATGTATATGTGTGTATATGTGTATGTGTGTATGTGTGTATGTGTGTATATGTATATGTGTGTATATGTGTATGTATGTCTGTGTGTATGTGTGTATATGTATATGTGTGTATGTGTGTATGTGTGTATGTGTGTATGTGTGTGTGTGTATGTGTGTATATGTGTATGTGTGTATGTGTGTATATGTATATGTGTGTATGTGTGTATATGTATATGTGTGTATATGTGTATGTGTGTATGTGTGTATGTGTGTATATGTATATGTGTGTATATGTGTACAGTATGTGTGTATGTGTGTATGTGTGTATATGTATATGTGTGTATATGTGTATGTGTGTATGTGTGTATGTGTGTATATGTATATGTGTGTATATGTGTATGTATGTCTGTGTATGTGTTGTTCAAAGTGAGTGTTTACCGGCCCCCTGTCGCTCACAGCAGCACGGACCATACACACAAAAATTGTGCGTCACGTGCACGAGTGTTCGCACAGGGGCGCGCGTACGGACCTTAACAATATGCTGGATCTTAGCTTTCCAACACGGAGCCAAGTGAATTAAGGACAGTGACATGTTTAACAGGATTTAAGGGCGCTAATCGACAACTTAAAAAATTTCTTTAACTCTTAACACTTCCTTTGTAAATGTGTTCTTTTTTTTTTACAATCTATATCTGTTGTCTTTTGGTGACTGTTGTCTTGTTTTGTTCTTTGCGTGTAAATTAAGTATGTGTAAAAATATGTGTGAAACCTGTATTATTAGCAGATAAACATAAGTAGCTGATATGCTTGAATTGAGGGGACCTGAAGAAAAGGAAAATATATTCATTTTTCACTAGATACAAATAGGTAAAACAGTTAATGTAAGGGTGATTCAATCGTTCTAAGCAAGTTACACGAATAAGCTCTTTGCATATTTTTTGACCTGCTATGTAAGAATGCCTCGTCAATTGCCAATAAAAATAATATAGTCATGGTTGTCAATGGCAAGCATGCATCCAATTTTTGTTATGCTTTTTGTATTTATGCTTTTGAGCCTAGGATACAACAGCTTTTTATCTGAATCAAGGGGACCTCCGGAGCTGAACCGTGGCTTCTTATTGGGCCACGGGAATGAGGCAGACCCGTGGCCATTTTGATTTCCTGAAAAGGGGGGGGGAGGGGAAACTACAATAAAAGGTAGATTTCTCAGGAAATCTAGGTGAGTCTACGGATTTGAGAATAGTGCCAATCAGCTTCGGAGATCTAGTTGTCTAATCTACTAAACAAATATTAAAATAGCTTTATAAGTTGTTAAATGTGTGAGTGCTTTCAGTTTTTTTGCAAAAAAATATATATAAAAAATATTAGAGTGATCCTGAGTTAAAATATTTCAGTTACATGCTTAACTCTTTCAGTGCCAATGTCTGCAATACATTAGAAGCAAATGGTAGATCTTAATGGGACATTTAATCAATTATACACACATATAGCATTTCATCTTCTATTTATAAAATCACACATTGCAAGGTTACCTAGAATTTCCTGGTGCTGCTACATTAAAAAGGATTGCTACTTATTTATAATATACGACGTATTCAGGTCACCTCTAATGGGATAATGCTGCCCCCACGTCACACTATACTATGTCAATACTATAGAGAGTAAATATTTCCAAGTATGTAACCACAAGATTGGGCGATTTCCATGTAAAAATCTCTATCTATTACTAATCGATTACACTTAGCAAATAATACGTCGGTAGATACAGTTCTCTTTCCCCAGCGGGTCTGCCTGATGTTCTTTCTGTGCTGTTCTTTATTGCTCTTATAAAGCTCTCAAGGGGGTAGTTAGAATTAAATAAATGTTCAAAGAGTACATCTTGAGTTTATAAGCCTTCAGGCTCTTTTATGGAGAGAACCATTTAACCTGTAGTCTCTTGTCCCCAACGGCACTAGTTAAACACAGAGATTAACTATATACAGTATTGAACATCTATGCATTCATTTAATAGTGATGACTATTTTACCCTATAAAAATAGTCCCGCTTCACTGAAACAATGAATCAGCATGTCCACAGTATATTGTTCCAGTCTGTTCTTCTTCATGCAGTGGGATTCAAGTCTTTATCATCAGGTTCTCAATGTCCCTAATTTATTTTACTGCTACAGTATGTGGTGATCTTACCCTGGAGTTATGCGATCTGACATGAATTCTAACTCTGCATGACTCCTTGTCCAAGCATTTCTCTGCTTCCAGAAAACAACAGCCTCCACTCTCACCGTTCTAGATGCTGTTTTTCGTACCATCTCTATTGTGTTCCTGTCCTTCTTAAAATATGATCTACGGAACTTAACGTTTTTGCAGCTCAGGTCTTTTTAATGATGTACAGAGTGGCATTACCATCTCCTTTCTGCTCCTAAAACCTTTCTATATGTAGCATAGCCTCCCGTCCGCTATGCCTTTTCCTGGGCCCTACCGTGTAAGACCTGTTAGGTGCAGGCAGTGGATGGGTTAATTCCTTCTCTAAAGCTTTGTATGCTTTTTGTAGCCTTGGATACGATTGTAGGTATCCAAGGGCGGGCGATAGCAACAGCCAGAAAGTGTCAGCCTGAGGCAAGGATAGTGATAGGTCATCACATCCTATGTATGGCCCAATAAGTATTCAACCTGCTCTGTTAAGGGGCAGGGTTACAAACAAAAACTCAAGGCTATATATACTGGCACTTTCCTAAAGTGGGTGTCTGTCTTTCCTCCCCCTGCGGAGTGAATACAGCTACCCTCTGTCTCACTAGGAGGCAGAGGAGGAGTCCTGAAGGCCTGGTCTGGGCCTCAAGCCCTAATCAGTGCACCTTCATTAGGGGAAGCTAGGAGAAGAATGCACCTGCTTTGTACATCTGATCTAACTGCAATAAATATCATTGAACCATAAGAAGTGTGTTTCAATGTCTGGCTGCTGAAAGAAAGGTGTCAGCCTGGGCCATCCTGCTGGTATCCAGAGGATCCATGCTGACTAGAGGCGCTGCACCCAAGAACTAAGGTACCCTGAAAACCTGTCCTGCCTGTTCTCCCCACAACACCGCGGAGCACTCAGCCCTCCTGTTGCCACACAGGTACAGCACTACACCTAAATGGAATAGCCAGAGAAGCAGACACCCCTCAATCTCATTTAGGGTGGGGGTACAAGGGCTACACATATAAAACAAAGCATTTTGCCGCCCATACCCGTTACCTGTTGGCATTGCTTCACCACACCTGTGTCGGAATGGGACATTTGGTCGCCGCCCTATCGCCGCAACCAAATCACCGTCGGCGTTCGGCTATAGATGGACCCTCCGCCGCAGCCGACCCGCCGCTGGAATCCCCACCGCTGGCCGCTTCTTATGTAAGTTTTATTGCTGTTTAGGGTAGGAAGTTAATTTAAAGGTTTTAGCGGTTAGGGTAGGGGATTCATTTAAGGTGGTTTAAGGGTTTGTTAGGGGTCTTCGGGTAAGGGCATAGGGTTTTAGGGTATTAAGGAATGGGCTTAGGGTAGGGGGTTTAGGCAATTACCGTAGGGGAGAAGTGTCGATGCAGCAGGGTCTGGCGGTGGGGTGAGTCGTGGCGAAGCACCAGTGGTCATGTGGTTGCGGCAAAATGACCATGAACAAATGCCCTAGACCGACCTGTGCAGTTCAATGTCTTAGTAACTGTACTGTTCTGATATAGATGCTGATTTACCATAAGAACAATATTAAAGTTCTCCGTAGAAGAAACTGCAGTGTACCGAGCTTTCTGAATCTCACAGGTCTCTTCTTTCTGTGAACACAGGTTGTGGCAGCTCTGAACAGATAATGAACACACAAATCAGTGTACTGTTCACAGTAATAAAGAAAATATAGGGTGCTCAAACCCAGGACGACTCTGTTCAGTTCAGTGAGTGATAAACATTTAACCCTGGAGATACCAGTGGGAGTGGGTGGTGAATATATAGACTTGTAAGTCCTTAATAACAGCTGTTAAACTTAACCATAAGAGTCTAAACACCATGAAGAACCCACTCACGTCATCTCCAGGGGTGATGGAAAGGCGTGCCAGCCATGAGGGATCCGAAGTCCAGTGATAGGCAGAAGGAAAAAACGAATGGCGCACAGCCAGGGAGCCAGGTGTAGAGTAAAACTGCTTCTTTATTTGTGCGTGCAGAGAGACAACAGGAGATCCCCTTGATGGGACAAGGACAGGAACCTCCTACGCGTTTCGGACCTGGGGGTCCTTTATCAAGGAGTGTGGGGTGTGCTGGGATAAGGCACCTTAAATACCTGAGCGATAATGGGTGAATTGAGAAAATCTGTGCGAAATTGGCCCTCCGTCCAGTGCGCATGCGCGTGACGTCACTCGTGGCGCCGCGCCGACCACCCAAAGGCTTGTGGGTAAGGACCGCCCATGGTGAGTGTCCGCGCATGCTCAGACTGGAACGTGAGGCTAACAGAGCTCATCCAGTCTGTATCGCTACTCCTGCCCTCAGTGACGTCACCGCGGGTCTCCGATAGGCCGGTACATGCCGCTGCATCACCAATGATCATACCAGGTCCCCTGCGCTCACACTAAAGGCTATTGCAGTGTACACAGACTGGGGCTGGCTAAAATAAACACTCACTAATGCCCCACAACAAGAGTAAATCCATATCAACAAATCTTAAGATATACTTGTTGTGAGTTGGTGTTCTCATCCCTGCTGATCCCACATGTAAAAAGACATACAGTGTAACATATATGACACCCTACTAAAATAACCACAACAATATCCTCATTATGCACTGTGCATTTTGAGATATTGTTGAAAACATATCTATACAAAGAATTAAATTAAAAACAAAATATACATTAAGCAAGACTTTTTTTGTATGCCTTCTCTTCCAAGTCCCCAAGGCTGAGGAAGAACAAATGTATGTTACTTTTATACAAGCAATTATCACTCTGCTTTGCTAATAAGCCATCAACATGATTAATATTACACAAACAGGTTGTATTTCCAACTGTAGGCGACTTCAGGTACTTGGTTTAAAGTTACAATTTTATAACTATAATTTTGACCACTATCAATTTTTTGAGCTTTTCAAAGGGTTCCCAATTTGTTTGGGGGTAGAGTGCAACCGTAGTCAAAGCAAGACCACCATGAGTTATCTCACACCAAGTGAATTAGTATTATGCTGGGAAGAGGATGCTATTCTTTTTATTTTCTATCTATAATATAAGAGTGTTGTAATATAATTGATTAATATTTATGCAAAAAATGGGACAGGTTCCATTCTACGTTTAGACCCCAGGGAGTTCTAGTCTGGAGCATGAATATCCAGTAAGCCTCCCTGCGGTCTAGGAGGTTGAGCAAATCACCTCCTCTTTCTTTAGAGAAGATTCTTTCAATTCCCTGTACTTTTAGCCCATTGATGTTACCTTTAGGGCAATGTGTAAAATGTTTGGAGACCGGATGGGATGTGTCCCCTTTCTTGATGAGTCTGATATGTTCTAGTATTCTATTTTTTAGGGGTCTGATGGTCCTCCCTACGTAATTTATTCCGCACCCACAGGTCAGTAGATAGATTACATATTGAGTATCACAATTTATGAATGACTTGATCGTGAAGTTCTGATTGGATCTATAACCTCTGAATTGTTGTGAGGGTGTCACAAAAGGACAGATCTTACATCTCCCGCATCTATATGATCCCTTTGTAACAAATTTTCTGGTAGAGGGGGGGGAGGACGCCACATAGCTGGGTGATATATAAGCAGCAATAGTTTTTGCCTTGCGGTAAACAAAGCGGGGGCCCTTCTCCACACAGTCTTTTAGGCTCCCATCCATTTGGAGGATGTTCCAATGATTACGAATAATTCTCTGGATTTGATTACTACATTTATTGTATTGCGTAATCATCAGTGGAACATCCTCCCTCATGAAGTTGGTGCCTCTGTTGGTTTTATCCTTACTTAAGGCTAATGGGTCCTTGGTTAGATCCCCCTGTCTGTTTTTTAGTAGATCCTCTCTATTTGTTAATGCAACCTCTTTTCGTATATTATTCAAACGCTCTAGATTATACCCTCTCTGATGAAAGCGATGGCACAACTCCTCAGACTGACGAGAAAAAGCCTCTTCTGTAGAGCAATTCCTCCTCAGTCTGAGGAATTGGCCCTTGGGGATACCTCTAATAACGGCAGGTGGATGACAGCTGTCAGCTCTTAATAGCATATTTCTTGCATTGGGCTTTCTAAATGTCTCTGTTTGTATTTGGCCTTTGATATCAATGAATAATCGGAGGTCCAGATAGTCAATGTGTTGTGTATTGTAAATGTGAGTAAAGGCTAAATTTAAATCATTTTTATTGATATAGTGAAAAAAATTGTGCAGAGTGTCTAAATCCCCATCCCAAATCATAATCAGGTCATCAATGAACCTTCTGTAAAATATAATGTGCTTACGAAAAGGATTGGTGCTCGAAAAAATAAACAGTGATTCCCACCACCCCATAAATAAATTAGCATACACCGGTGCAAAACTCGTGCCCATTGCAGTGCCCCTCTGTTGTAGGTAAAATGTGCGGTCAAATAAAAAATAATTGTGTGTCAATAAGAAATTTATGGCATCTAAAATAAATGCTGTGTGAAAGTGATTGCTGTCTGGACCCCCGATGAAGTGCTCAACAGCTGTCACCCCCTGATCGTGTCTTATCACTGAGTAGAGGGACGTAACGTCCATAGTTACCCAGATAAAGTGTGGGTTCCATTTAACATTGGTTAATTTTCTAATGAGGTCCCCTGAATCCAACAGGAATGAAGGTAGGCTTTTGACAAAAGGTTGAAGATATTTATCAATATATTTTGATAAACCATCTCCCAAAGATCCAATAGACGAAATGATTGGTCTCCCCGGGGGGTCGACCAATGTCTTATGGACCTTTGGGAGATGGTAAAAGACTGGTATAATTGGATTTGGATTCCATAAAAATGCATTTTCAGTTTTATTTAATACTTGTGTGATTGCCCCCACCTCTAACAATTCTTTATATGACTTCAAAAAACTCTCTGTGGGATCATCTGGTAGTGCAGAGTAGGTGGTGGCATCCCCAAGTTGCCGATAGGCCTCCTTGAGGTAGGCAGCCCTACTCTGCACTACCACCGCTCCTCCCTTGTCCGCATTCTTTATAACAATTTTTGAGTTTTTTTGCAAAGATAACAAAGCCTGCTTTTCTGTGTAGTTCAAATTATGTTTACCCACATTTGTTAGGGAATAACCCTCTGCCAAGATGCGCAAGTCCCTAATGACCAAATTCTCGAACGTAGTCAAGAATGGGCCCTTAGAGAATTGAGGATCAAATAAGGAACCTTTTTTGAGGTTAGACCTCCAATTGCTAAACTCCGGAATCACAATCTGTTCAGCAAAAAAACTTCCCTCTCTTCCAGAAAAATCAAAAAGAACCAGGAGAGGAAAGAAGAGAGGGCGGCAGATGGCCGGCCAAAAGGAAGAAGTGAGTACCAACCAAGAAATAGATGTTATAAACATATCAGGGGAGGATTTAACCACCGCAGAATTGTCACTCCTTAGAAAAGGACTAAAATATGCACCAACAATGGACTTTGATCTGTTTAACACCGCTATAGATGTCCACAAATTTGTGAGGAAATTAACTTTAAAATCATTTTTTCATAAACGTTCTCAGTTTGTGGGTCCCTCAAACGATAGTTCACTGGACACTGTGGGGGATATCGTTTTACCTGGACCCCCACTTACACCACATCCGGAAGATCTTGAAGTACCATCAGGGGTTCCAGCCCCTCAAATTCCCTCATTTAGAGAGGCTTGTGACCTCCAAGATATGTTGGACCTTGAAGAATTATTGCATGATAATGATGTTTCACCTGAACAGATTGTGATTCCGGAGTTTAGCAATTGGAGGTCTAACCTCAAAAAAGGTTCCTTATTTGATCCTCAATTCTCTAAGGGCCCATTCTTGACTACGTTCGAGAATTTGGTCATTAGGGACTTGCGCATCTTGGCAGAGGGTTATTCCCTAACAAATGTGGGTAAACATAATTTGAACTACACAGAAAAGCAGGCTTTGTTATCTTTGCAAAAAAACTCAAAAATTGTTATAAAGAATGCGGACAAGGGAGGAGCGGTGGTAGTGCAGAGTAGGGCTGCCTACCTCAAGGAGGCCTATCGGCAACTTGGGGATGCCACCACCTACTCTGCACTACCAGATGATCCCACAGAGAGTTTTTTGAAGTCATATAAAGAATTGTTAGAGGTGGGGGCAATCACACAAGTATTAAATAAAACTGAAAATGCATTTTTATGGAATCCAAATCCAATTATACCAGTCTTTTACCATCTCCCAAAGGTCCATAAGACATTGGTCGACCCCCCGGGGAGACCAATCATTTCGTCTATTGGATCTTTGGGAGATGGTTTATCAAAATATATTGATAAATATCTTCAACCTTTTGTCAAAAGCCTACCTTCATTCCTGTTGGATTCAGGGGACCTCATTAGAAAATTAACCAATGTTAAATGGAACCCACACTTTATCTGGGTAACTATGGACGTTACGTCCCTCTACTCAGTGATAAGACACGATCAGGGGGTGACAGCTGTTGAGCACTTCATCGGGGGTCCAGACAGCAATCACTTTCACACAGCATTTATTTTAGATGCCATAAATTTCTTATTGACACACAATTATTTTTTATTTGACCGCACATTTTACCTACAACAGAGGGGCACTGCAATGGGCACGAGTTTTGCACCGGTGTATGCTAATTTATTTATGGGGTGGTGGGAATCACTGTTTATTTTTTCGAGCACCAATCCTTTTCGTAAGCACATTATATTTTACAGAAGGTTCATTGATGACCTGATTATGATTTGGGATGGGGATTTAGACACTCTGCACAATTTTTTTCACTATATCAATAAAAATGATTTAAATTTAGCCTTTACTCACATTTACAATACACAACACATTGACTATCTGGACCTCCGATTATTCATTGATATCAAAGGCCAAATACAAACAGAGACATTTAGAAAGCCCAATGCAAGAAATATGCTATTAAGAGCTGACAGCTGTCATCCACCTGCCGTTATTAGAGGTATCCCCAAGGGCCAATTCCTCAGACTGAGGAGGAATTGCTCTACAGAAGAGGCTTTTTCTCGTCAGTCTGAGGAGTTGTGCCATCGCTTTCATCAGAGAGGGTATAATCTAGAGCGTTTGAATAATATACGAAAAGAGGTTGCATTAACAAATAGAGAGGATCTACTAAAAAACAGACAGGGGGATCTAACCAAGGACCCATTAGCCTTAAGTAAGGATAAAACCAACAGAGGCACCAACTTCATGAGGGAGGATGTTCCACTGATGATTACGCAATACAATAAATGTAGTAATCAAATCCAGAGAATTATTCGTAATCATTGGAACATCCTCCAAATGGATGGGAGCCTAAAAGACTGTGTGGAGAAGGGCCCCCGCTTTGTTTACCGCAAGGCAAAAACTATTGCTGCTTATATATCACCCAGCTATGTGGCGTCCTCCCCCCCCTCTACCAGAAAATTTGTTACAAAGGGATCATATAGATGCGGGAGATGTAAGATCTGTCCTTTTGTGACACCCTCACAACAATTCAGAGGTTATAGATCCAATCAGAACTTCACGATCAAGTCATTCATAAATTGTGATACTCAATATGTAATCTATCTACTGACCTGTGGGTGCGGAATAAATTACGTAGGGAGGACCATCAGACCCCTAAAAAATAGAATACTAGAACATATCAGACTCATCAAGAAAGGGGACACATCCCATCCGGTCTCCAAACATTTTACACATTGCCCTAAAGGTAACATCAATGGGCTAAAAGTACAGGGAATTGAAAGAATCTTCTCTAAAGAAAGAGGAGGTGATTTGCTCAACCTCCTAGACCGCAGGGAGGCTTACTGGATATTCATGCTCCAGACTAGAACTCCCTGGGGTCTAAACGTAGAATGGAACCTGTCCCATTTTTTGCATAAATATTAATCAATTATATTACAACACTCTTATATTATAGATAGAAAATAAAAAGAATAGCATCCTCTTCCCAGCATAATACTAATTCACTTGGTGTGAGATAACTCATGGTGGTCTTGCTTTGACTACGGTTGCACTCTACCCCCAAACAAATTGGGAACCCTTTGAAAAGCTCAAAAAATTGATAGTGGTCAAAATTATAGTTATAAAATTGTAACTTTAAACCAAGTACCTGAAGTCGCCTACAGTTGGAAATACAACCTGTTTGTGTAATATTAATCATGTTGATGGCTTATTAGCAAAGCAGAGTGATAATTGCTTGTATAAAAGTAACATACATTTGTTCTTCCTCAGCCTTGGGGACTTGGAAGAGAAGGCATACAAAAAAAGTCTTGCTTAATGTATATTTTGTTTTTAATTTAATCCTTTGTATAGATATGTTTTCAACAATATCTCAAAATGCACAGTGCATAATGAGGATATTGTTGTGGTTATTTTAGTAGGGTGTCATATATGTTACACTGTATGTCTTTTTACATGTGGGATCAGCAGGGATGAGAACACCAACTCACAACAAGTATATCTTAAGATTTGTTGATATGGATTTACTCTTGTTGTGGGGCATTAGTGAGTGTTTATTTTAGCCAGCCCCAGTCTGTGTACACTGCAATAGCCTTTAGTGTGAGCGCAGGGGACCTGGTATGATTGGTGCAATGACGGCTGTTCAGCACCATCATTGGTGATGCAGCGGCATGTACCGGCCTATCGGAGACCCGCGGTGACGTCACTGAGGGCAGGAGTAGCGATACAGACTGGATGAGCTCTGTTAGCCTCACGTTCCAGTCTGAGCATGCGCGGACACTCACCATGGGCGGTCCTTACCCACAAGCCTTTGGGTGGTCGGCGCGGCGCCACGAGTGACGTCACGCGCATGCGCACTGGACGGAGGGCCAATTTCGCACAGATTTTCTCAATTCACCCATTATCGCTCAGGTATTTAAGGTGCCTTATCCCAGCACACCCCACACTCCTTGATAAAGGACCCCCAGGTCCGAAACGCGTAGGAGGTTCCTGTCCTTGTCCTATCAAGGGGATCTCCTGTTGTCTCTCTGCACGCACAAATAAAGAAGCAGTTTTACTCTACACCTGGCTCCCTGGCTGTGCGCCATTCGTTTTTTCCTTCTGCCTACTACTGTACACAGTAAGAATGACCTGTGAGGTTTTGCATGATCTGTACACAACACATTCATCTATGAAGAACTATCTTGTAGGTTAAAAGGTATCAGAACCTAGAAGAAATCTAGAACAAACCTACGACAAATCTTCTGTAACCAACAAAATCTCACTTTCCTGGCTGCCGCTAATGGTCCATGTACTGTACATTTCAAGACCATCAATAATTATTGAACATTACCCTGGGTGTGATGTTCAATGTTAATAATGACTCCGGTTTAGAATACAGCAGATACAACATGACATGTACAGTAAATGCTGAAACTAAAAGAGGTGACGTTTTGGGATGTTGAGGAACATACAGTACAGAGGTACTCAAAATAATATGCAGTATGCATGTTCGTTTTAGGAAAATTAGGGTACACATCTCTACTGTCAGAAAGGCCAAAAATGCTGGATCTTTCCAGAAAAGGAGTTGATATGATGCTCTGGAAAAGAAAATGGTCCCATTTGCTTACAGTATTTAAATCAGAAACCACACCGTTGAAGAGATCTCAAGAGAAAACTATTTCAGGCCATTTTAAACGACGCAGGTAAAGAATTGTCTTTTCTGTGTTGCAATGTGGAATACTCCAAAACTAATGAGCCTGGAAATAGAAAGCGTTCGAGCAAAACTAACTTGAACATCAGCAAACTTGTCAGGGAGATTTAGGTAAGTGCACTTGAAAAAAACAATTACACCCAAACAATCCTCCTGCTTATGCAGGGATTTAAAGTATATTCATGTGAAAGGAACTAAAAAATATTTGCATTGTGCATAAACTCCAGAGATAAAAGCCTGCCTGTTTGTGAACATATGTAATCAGGCATTGTTTATGCTAAATACTTTCCCTTGAATTATTCAGGATGAAGAGAAAAGTGCCTGATTTGAACAGCACCTGCAGAATATGCTAATCAAAGACTGCATTGTTCAGAATGTGTATGTGGAAGAAGGAATTTAACTGTTATGGCCAATTCCAGTACATGGTCTTACTGCACCATAATATATCATATGGCCTGGCATCGCAAAGCATATATGACCCTTCGTGTTTGGCGAACAAAGGTTTTGTCCGACATGAAAAGATCATGCCACGTTGTATAAGTACATTGTCACTTATTCTTCAGTATAAAGTGCTATAGTACATACACCCCACCCAACCCCCCCATTGAAGTGCAGTAGTGCTGGATTGGCACTATCGCACTTTATAGCATAAGGGCCATTGAGTATTAACAGCATAATAAGACAATATAGTCTCACATAGCAAAATATGTATTTTCAAAGATATTAGTTTCCAAACCCCAGTAATTCCTGGGGATGGGGTAAAACAGCTACAGTACCAACAACTTCCTTGCCACCAGTAGAATGCATATATGTTCCATACCCGACATGATTAGTGATTTCAATGTTCTTGCGAGCAGCAGCAGCAGCTACAGGCACTCCCTACGGAGGTCTGTATCTCCAGAAGCAGGGGGTCCCCAGAGATGAAATGAATGGGGTTCGGCTCCGGAGAATCCCTGCTTCAATCCCTTGTTTAAAAAATAAATAAATAGACCAAAAAAATCACCTGCTTGGATTGCCTCTTTAACTTGTGTAGTTCTCTGTTTACTGAAGAACTTTAAGGCTGAGTCCATGGTGACTTCAGCCGTGCGGAGGCGCGCTGAGGCTGAGGGAAAGCGGGTGCTTTCCCTGGCCTTTGTTCGCGTGCCGTCTGAGGGCGTGTTGGGGGGGGCTGGCCAGTGACGTTACGAAGCTAGTTCGTCCTCATTGGGCGAACCGCTCACGTGACCGGCCCTGTGCTCCCGTGAGTGCCGAAACTTTAAACTGACATGCCGGCTACGCTTTCGCACGCATGCTGAAGCGTGCGCGAGCCCCTGCTAAAGCCGCTCTCATTGCGGCTGCAGGGGCTCAGTGCCGAGCATGAGCACAGTTCAGCACGGGTCAGCGCCTAAGCGCTGACCATGCCCGCGGCCTTAGGTGTTTCAAGAAACCAGTAAGAATCTCCATTATAAACAACAATCCCCACTCACCAAACAGTTACAGCAGAACTTTGGAAGCTATGGAAAAGTAAACTTTGTATTTGTTAGCGCTGCATTTCCAGAGAAGATTAAAATGATATACTGTACCTGCAAAATAAAAACTACAAATAAATTACATATATTAATCACACTCGTTGTTGAACCAAACCAAATTGTCCTTGCATCTGAAAATTAAACTCTGCTTATAGTCCAACATAAATCACATATTCTCACTAATAATAAAATACAAGGTATCCCAACGTTAATACTTTTTCGTAGTAATAACATCTTCATGTCTAAAGGGACCTCCTTGCCGTTTTTTGCCAGTAAATGGAGAAAACAAATTATATTGGGCAATAAGAACTAAGGAGTTAGCCTATTAGACGGCCTAAGTATATTACTATTGGGAAGTTCCGAGTGTAGAAACAAGGAGAAACATTCCCCTATCCATGCAAGCACAGAAGAGTTAGACGTCACTATTAAAGTATCATTGCTCCATGGAGGTTCTGTATCTTGCTCTTGGAATAGATGTACATTAAACTCTTGCAAAAATGTTTCAAAAGCAGCAGCAATCCCTTTGTTGCTTATACATTACATAGATTAATGTATTCCATTAACAATCCATCAACCCCAATGGAGGATGTTTATCAAGATGTGACTGGAATTGAGTTAACATTTATGTGAATATTTAAAGGTGCGAACCCTCCAAGGTGACAGGGAAATAACATTTTGTAAAGAACTTAATCTAATTGGGCTCCTTAAACAAATTACAACCATGCTTAGAGCAAATATACTGTATAACTGCTTCTGTTTCTTAGTAAAATTAAGCATGTTTTCCTTTCCTCTACGGCCTCTGAATTGGGTGCTTGATTGTCAAGTTTTTCTTCTACTTACATAGTAGATGAGGTTGAAAAAAGACAATATGTAGGACGGACAGGGAGATCGTATCAAAGGCGCATCTATGAGCATGTTTACAATATAAAGAGGGGTCTCATTACTCATAGTGTGTCACACCATTTTTTAGTGCACCACCAACAGAACCCAAGGGGTTTGGTGTGCCAAGCTATTGAAACGTATGCAGGCAGCTGGAGAGGTGGAGACCAGCTGAATGGGATCAGTAAGCGGGAATCGTATTGGATATACGAGTTAAAGACACTGTCCCCCCACGGTCTAAACATTGATTTTGACCTTGGAGCTTTTCTGGTTGGCTGATCCGGATCTGGGCTTTCATTGTGTAATGACGGGTTTTTTTTCTCAACCACCATGGTCCACCTATTGGCCATGTTGGCAGCAAATAAACATAGGTCTGGATTGAGTTTAGTCCAAGTCATCACTATTCTGAGATAGTTGGGTGATAGTTGATACCTTTGGGATAGTGTATATATATATATATATATATATATATATATATATCTTGTAGGAATGAATGTCTGTGCTGATATACCTAGGAATTTGGCTCTCACTCAAGCATACATTTCTAAGTGTCACCGTTGGTATAATTTTGTTAACTTATGTTGTTATTATAACGTTTTATGTATGTATGCTTATTTGTATTGTTCTTGTAGCAGAATGGTAATTACTGGTCTTATTTATTAATCATTGAATAATTGAGTAATTGTTATGATTATAGTTCACATGAGTATATATGTGAGTAAACTCCATTACCCATTATGCCACTGACGAAGTGACTAGCGTCACAAAACACGTAGGGTGGTCCTGTGACTATTGTGAGCATTGAGAGCATTGGTGCTGATTTCCTGCAGCCTTTCCCCCTATCGAACACTGTCTGGGGAGGTTGTTTGGCTATACGCCGCAACTGCAGACAGTTATCGGGACTTTCAGTGACTGTGCGCATGTGAGTGACGTCACCAGGATCCGACATGACCAGCGGGTCTGCAATCGGAGCAACAGTATGCGTGACGGCGGTGTCTGAGCCCTGAAAGCACACAGCAGAGTTTCCAAATTGGGATCCAGCACGGAGGAAGAGATCAAGTTTCCATCAACGCTGTTTGTTGACTGCCCTGTCATGAGTAGGATTCCAGTTTTTATATCACCGGATGGGATCTCCAGAGTCTATGTTCTCCATGACTATTTAGACAATTGTCTTGTCTTTTAATAGGTTTTTTATTCTTAGTAATAAATAGTACCAGATTTTTTCAGCTATTCTGTGTTATGTGAGTGTGTGGTTGTACTGTAAGTTGTTGTGGTCCTTTAGTTGTATTTTTTTATACCGGTGTTGCACTATGATTTTTCTCTTTGTTTGTTTCCACATGTCATGAGACACCAATCAAGATTCATCTGGTCATTGATTGGACACTAAGGACTGGTCTGATATTTGATCTGTGATCACTTTAGGTGTTGTATGGTAAATCTAGGCGCCAGTTATATTGTGTTTTTTATGAAAAAAGACATGCTTCCATCAAGTTCAACCTATGCTAAATTTAGATGACAGATACTTTGTTCTATATTTGTACTTACAGTATATTGATCCAGAGGACGACAAACAAAAACCCCAGTGACACATCATCCAATGATATCTCATAATGGGAAAAATAAATCCCTTCCTGACTCCAAGTGGATAGTGTATCCCTATTCCACACATTATTAATAAGAGAGCCAATAATGATAAGGGACAGGGGAGAGAGGGGGTCTCTTCCTGTGCAAACTCTTGTTGAGCAAACAGTGGCATTGAACAAAAGGGAACCGCCCGAGAAAATCAAACCCATTCTGAGTCTCAGCTCAGCATGTTTACAAACTAGTAATGAAAAGTTCAGTCCGCGCTCTGGCTCTTTAAACTTGGAGTGTTGGTCCCTCTCAGTTCTCTTGCTGCTTCTGTGTTTATGAGGTGTCTCCCCCACCTCCAAATGTGGTCTCCACCGGAACCCCGATGGTGATACCAATATCAGCAAAACAAGAAAAAACACAAAAGCGCACCAAGATGAGAGATAGATATTGTATTAGCAACAAATAATAAAATTAGTAACTTACATATAAAATTTCTTTAATAATCCCCGATTCTGGTGTGGAGGACAGGAGAGTGAACAGAGACAGCCCCAGCGCGCGGGTCTGATCTCTCAGAACTGAGATTACCCTTCATACTTCCTATGTGATGCCCTACTCCTGTGATAGACACCAGAATCGGGGATTATTAAAGAAATTTTATATGTAAGTTACTAATTTTATTATTTGTTGCTAATACAATATCTATCTCTCATCTTGGTGCGCTTTAGTGTTTTTTCATGTTTACAAACTAAATATAAAATATAATTCAATAAATACTTATATGTGACAGATATGGGCACAAAAAAAGGCATGAATCAGTCAGAGTTAACTCCTTAAACAATACAGTAAGTATGCGACTGGCATTAGCTCGCTTTGGTCCTATAAGGAATTGACCCAACTTTTATTATAGTGCTGGTGATCCCTCTGGCACTAGTAGAAACTCCGTCTGAGCGATCAGCTCAATCTGCCCCCAGAGAAACACGTAAGTGCCCATTTGTATGTCGCAAGGGTACTTGCAAAGGTTCAGTTCCTGCGAGTGCTTATTCATCTTCCTTCCATTCCATTTACCTCCCGCAATGCACCTGGCCATTATATGCACCGTTATCAGTAGTGCATTGTCATCTGGCACTAATAAATTGCCAGGAAACCTTTCCTTCCAATTATAGCCCTTTTTTCTCTTATGCACTATAAGGAACCTCTTTCATTTTCAGGGATGACTGTATAGGAAATTAAAAGCAGTGTGTACCGTATGGTGTGACATTTTTCTCTTGAGCTGCAATCATAATATAAAATACTCAACCGTTACTTTGATGGTTACAATTCCAGCAGAGTAATCATTTCACTGCAAAATGTCATTTTATTCTGCAAGAGCTCTCATCATTCTGCATTTACAGCCTGGCTTTTAATTACAAACCACAAACCTATTTACAGTAAATAACAGAGTTAAAACAGATCTCCACAAAAAAAAGTCTATTTAATGTTCTCTCTAAAATAACAACCTACTGATATACACCAGGAGCCATATCCAAAACAGCACTTTATATAACCAGATGGTGTGTAGCCAGTGCAATTGGTCATTGTGATAATACAACATAGCACAGTATGCATCTGATTACCGTAGACTATATGGGATGACTTAACAGTGGTTGTATTGCACTGAAATGTCCAGGTTTAAAGGCAATTGAACTTTTATAGTTCTTTTTTTCATTTTACAGTACATATAGGACGGGCCCAGGTGAAAGAAACATGGAAGACAAAAGAGAAAGAAAAAGAGAAGAAAAAATAGTGTAATACGTCCCAAAAAATTCTGCATTGGCCACTCGCATAAAAATAAACGTACAAGCTGTGAATTCTTTCGCCAGTCCTGCTTTTGGCTCCCTCAAAGATTATGAGGAAATCCCCGAGAAAGCCAAAATCAGGACTGGTGAAATGCGTTGGATTGTACTAGACCACGGGAGATTTTCACACTGACAGCAACAGATCTCAAGCACTGATGAATTAATATATTAATTAACATATATTGGAGAGCTGGCAGTTCCGGGTAGTGTCTGGAAAGCAAACAGCAACACAGTGAGAGATCACTAGAGGGGAGTAACAGCTAAGATCTGGAATCAGCTGGGAGACGCGACCACAGACCTTCTGACTGGAGAGCTTGCGCCACCAGTACAGAGGAGTGAGATAAGCCTAAAGAAATTTACAGCTTGCAAGTGTATTTTTATGTGCGTGGCCAACAGTGATTATTTTGGAACATATTGCACTATTTATTCTTTTTTTATTCTCTTTTTCTTTCTCTCTTGTCTTCCATGTTTGTGAGTCTACAGAACAGCACCTATTCTTTCACTGAGAACAGTTAAGTCAAGCCTTTTCCCCACATTGGAGGACAATTTGAGAAAAGCAGCTCCAGAGGATCACACATATCCTTTTGTAGACGTTCATAATATGGACTTCAGATTGTTTAAAAATGTGCAATAAATTCGTTGTATTGATTGCACATTTTTAAACAATCTGAAGTCCATATAATAATAATAATTATTATAATTATAATAATATAATACATTTGTTGTATTGATACTATTTCACTGTATTACTGAGCTCTAGCACGCATTTTTGTCATATTAGTGTCTTTTTTTTTTTTTTTTACTTAACATTTTTATTGAATTTTTGGCACCACATACAGAAATTCCTTTTCTTTTTCTGACCTAATTTGTTCAAATGTTTTAATGTTATTTCTACCCTCCAGATCTTTCAATCTCGTGATACCTATTTGGGGTATAGCCCCACCAAGGATACCTTTGTGGGTATTCTCATACATGTAGTTATTGCATTTGAGGTGACAGAGGCCCCAGAATGGGGTTGTAGGCTCCTTAAGGGCTGCGACGTCCTGATTGGCGTGAGCTGGGGGGGTCGGCTAACCCCCCTTCCCCCACGGAGTGGGGAAGGCTGCTTATCCCCTCCCATGTAGGGGGAGGGGAGTGAGAGGGTATAAAGAGAGGGTCCTTAGGGGGAAGAGTCAGAGCTAATGGAATTCCCACCCACCCATCCCTGTTGGCTATTGTATTAAACTGTTTTGGAGTGTTATATTAACATGGTTTTGTATCACCCAGGAGCAGTTTGTCTCCTCGTCACAGCGGAGCTGCCGCGCCAGCCAAGCTCAGGAGACGGAAAACGGGCAAGGACTTTAGGGTCCGCCTGTCAGCTTGAGCCCCTAGAACAGCTCGGAAGGCTGGAGGCGCCGGCTTTAGGGTCGGGCGGCCTATGCCCAATCAACGCTGGTAAAAGGCTGGGTAATGCAGCCCAACATCGGCTGATAAGGATCTCCCCCTCCCATTTTACAGTGCTTTGGGCGGGGGGAGGGAGCGCAGCCAATTGCTGGTTGCTGGGCAAGGATCTCCCCCCATTTCACATGGATCAAGCTGGGCTGGCGGGCAGGCTGGTGTATTTTAACAACGGGTGTTAAAATAAAGCTGTGACCTTTTCTTCCAACCTTGTGTGGTGTCACGTTATTTGGTTTAGCGTTACAAAGGAGGGGCGGCGCTTAAAGCCTTTAATTGATGATGTCCATATTGGGTATTTTTGTATTTTCTAAAGGTTAATGTTGCACGATTCAGTTTTTACAATGTACTAGCTAATTTTCAATGAAAACACAACCTGTATAAATATGAAAATCTGTGATTGTAGGTATACATGTTTTATACGTAGTGTGTTTGCAGGTAATCTCCACTCGTGAAGAGAATACAATGCTTGTGCGGCCCTCGTGTGGCAGTCTGTGTGTTACTGCTGAGAATGGAGGTAATGTCCAAAGCCTGAGAAAGAGCTAATGATGTATCTACTGTAGATATGATCCGAGAGGATCTAAAGTTCCCCAAATACTACACTCAATACATAAAGGAAAAAATTATAGGACTCTCATAGTCCTTCAGATAGATATCCTGACGGGCGATCTTTATAGATCTGTTTGGATCAGCATTATAAAAAACAAAAATAATAAACTTTTAATTGTATCCAAAAATTATGACAATTACAGGCTTAACTTTTTTGATATAATACAGTATACAGTACATACCGATCTACACCTGTCCGGAGCTGTTATTACACTCACAAGGGCTTGAATTAGGAATACATATACATACTGCTGCGGCCGAGTTTATTCGAGCATTTGCCCGTTCTCGGCCGCAGCAGCTGATCGCGGCTTCCCCCTCTCCTCTCCGGGTCCGCCGGGTCCCCCGGAACCCCCTGCCACCGTCCCCCACATCGCGGGACACCAGGGCTCCCTCGGGGAGCCCTGGACGCGCGTGCAGGAGGCGCAGGCACCCGATGACGCGTGACCGCGCGGCACGCCGAGGGGCTGCCACTTGCAAGCCGGGAAATCTCCCGGCTTGCGGAACTGGCCACACTTCAATAAAGTGTGTCGCCAGTGTACACACAAGCTATTTATGCGTATGGGCCAGAATATATTGCCAGATATATTATATATGCATGTATATGCAAGTTACCCCTGAGAGTGTTCGTTCGCCACATCACTATGAGGATTTTAAGACTTCCTATTGTATATACTGAATTTCATTGTGTACTGATATTTTTGGATGTAATTAACATTTTATTATTTTTGTTTTTTAAAATGCTAATCCAAACAGATCTATAAAGATCGCCCTTCAGAATATCTATCTGAAGGACCATGAGAGTCCTATAATTTGTATCCTTTATGTATTGAGTGTAGTATTTGGGGAACTTTTGATCTTCTCGGATCGTATCTAGATAAATATTATATTTGTCCCCTTATGAACCTTACATTTTAGTTCTCTATTACTATACATTAGGAACATAATATGTGAGCGGTCCATTCTATCTTGTTATAGAAAAAGTTAATGACCAGTTGTCCCTAAATGACCAAGAAATAGCAGTGGTCAGAGTCTAAGGCTGCGCTTATAGTGGCCGCGCGCGTGTGACGTCACTTGTGCCTGTCGTTGCGCGAAACCTACTTAGGTTCCAGGTGACAGGGAGGCATGGCTGTGACGTCATGTGAGCGGTTGGCTGAACCGCGCACGTGACCCGGCCGTCACGCGACAGACAAAATTGTTTGTCTTGCCGAGAATCACGCAAGCGATGGCGGCTTCATAGAGGAGAGGCTTGTTCTTTGCGCCACGCGCACCATCGCTGCCACTATAAACACGGCCTTAGACAACAGCAGAGACAAGAATAGCCCAGTCAAGAATAACCCTTATCAGGTATGGTCAACAAGAAAACCAACCCTCACAGAACGTGATTGACCAGCAGATCCCATCTAAGGAAGAGAAAGTGGGAGGAAATTTGTATGTGTACGTGAGATATGTGTATCTTCCTATAAATAGGGTGACCAGTCATCCCGGTTTAGCCGGGACAGTCCCGGTTTTTCATGTGCTGTTCCGGTTTTCAATTGATTTTCAAGATGTCCCGGTTTTTACTTGCGGGGAGTGGAGGATGCTGGCTGCCCTCCTAAGCGGGTGGGGGGGGGGGGGGGGGTGAAGCAGGAGAATGCCGGCTGTGATTGCAGGATGCGGGGGGGGCGGAGTTTTGAGAGGTGCTGCAAGCCGGGACTCCCCTTCCCTCAGCACTGCCCCCCTCCCTTCGCTCCTCCAGTAATGCCGGGCCCTCCCCTTCCTTAGGCTCCACCCCTCTGTCCCTCCCTTTAGGTTCCGCGGGCCTGCCAGTCTCTCATCTGCACTGGCTATGCTGCTCCAGCAGCCCATCTCCGGGCCCCAGGTAATCCACATACCCCGCTCCCAGGCACCTTATCCACCCCAAGGGGGGATAGGCTTTATTTTTGTGTGTTTGCAGAGGTGGGCTGATTGTGTGTGTGTGTGTGTGTGTGTGTGTGTGTGTGTGTGTGTGTGTGTGTGTGTGTGTGTCACTGTGTGTGTGTCACTGTGTGTGTCACTGTCTGTGTTTGTGTCACTGTGTGTGTGTGTCACTCTCTGTGTTTGTGTGTCACTGTCTGTATGTGTCACTGTGTGTGTGTGTGGTTGTGTGTGTGTGTGTGTGTGTCACTGTCTGTGTGTTTGTCACTGTGTGTGTGTCACTGTGTGTGTGTCACTGTGTGTGTGTCACTGTGTGTGTGTGTGTGTGTGTGTGTGTGTGTGTGTGTGTGTCACTGTGTGGGTGTGTCACTGTGTGTGTTGTGAGTCACTGTGTGTTTGTGTGTGTGTGTGTTTGTCACTGTGTGTGTCACTGTGTGTGTGTCACTGTCTGTGTGTGTGTGTGTGTGTGTCACTGTCTGTGTGTGTGTGTGTGTGTGTCACTGTCTGTGTGTGTGTGTCACTGTCTGTGTGTCACTGTCTGTGTGTGTGTGTGTGTGTGTGTGTGTGTGTGTGTGTGTGTGTGTGTGTGTCACTGTCTGTGGGTGTGTCACTGTCTGTGTATCACTGTCTGTGGGTGTGTTTCACTGTCTGTGTGTGTGTCACTGTGTGTGTGTCACTGTGTGTGTGTGTGTGTGTGTGTGTGTGTGTGTGTGTGTGTGTGTGTGTGTGTGTGTGTGTGTGTGTCACTGTGTGTGTGTGTGTGTGTGTGTGTGTGTGTGTGTGTGTGTGTGTGTGTGTGTGTGTGTGTGTGTGTGTGTGTGTGTGTGTGTGTGTGTGTGTGTGTGTGTGTCATTGTCTGTGTGTGTCACTATCACTGAGTGTGTGTGTTTGTGTGTTTGTGTCTCTGTCACTGTCACTGTCTGTGTGTGTCACTGTGTGTGTGTGTCACTGTGTGTGTGTGTGTGTGTCATTGTCTGTGTGTGTCACTATCACTGAGTGTGTGTGTTTGTGTGTCTGTGTCACTGTCACTGTCTATGTGTCTGTGTGTGGCTGTATCCTCCCCTCCAAATTCCATCAACATGGCTGCGCGACATCACTAATGCACATTGCCATAACAACGAGACGCTCCATGATGTCACACAGCATCAAGTTGACATAACAACGGGACGTATTATGGCGCCAAGGCAACATGTCACCGCCTGATGTCAGTGTCTCGTTGTCATGGCAACGGGGTGAATCACGTGATGTAATTTGTTTTATAAATAATTTTTTAATGTGTCCCGGTTTTTCATTTTGAAAATCTGGTCACCCTACCTATAAAAAGCATCATAAAAATCACTGCTTTAGTGAGATGTTCCACAGAAGCTACGCACACTGGTTCACTGTAATACGCCTACTATTATCCTGTAACGAGAAGCTATCAATAAAGAAGATGCCTTCATCTTTTATAATTTAACTCCAAATCAGTGAGACTCACAGGAAATGATTGTGAGTTGTAATGACTGCTACAGCAAACATAATGAGATAACCGATGCTAAAAATAAGTACGACAAAATAGTTATTCCATCATTCTATTCTAATTTTTTTTTTTAATGTTTTTGAAACACATATTTTCCCTGGCTGTTTTGTGTATTTTATAGAAGGTTTTCCAGCATTGAGTCGCCGTAACTGATTTAATATAGTTGAGGTTTGAGTCCTTTTTTTTTTCTTCAGATCATTTTCTGAAAAAAACACAGAGTGATTATAATATCAGGAATTCGTTCATTTCAGAGGTTTGGCTAATAGTTTTTTTTGGATGTTTAGACGTTTTAACTATTTCAGTGCCCAGTATGTTCTGAATGCAATGGACTATGGCTAATTATGGTTACTAGGTGCTCCCAATAGCTACAAGTATCTTCAACTGACCCACTGATTGAGCCACCTGTGCTGAAGCAGGCATATCTTGAAAATCTGACCCGTTGGTGGCTTTTGAGGACTGGAGTTGCCCACCACTGCTCTATAGCAAGAGACATTTTTTTTATACCAAAGACAAACATATTTTCTTCTTGAACAGAAAGACAAACAATAGCTATTAACGCAGCAGTCCAAGCAGCACTATATGTTTTTTAAACATTTTGTCTCCTTAATATGTGCATCAATACTATCCACACAATAATAAGTAATTAGCCGATCGATTGGTTCTCCTGTGAGCATCTGCGAAGTGTCGGCTTGGGGGTTCACTAAATGGCTGTCAGTGCGGCAGAAGAGGACCAAAGAAGCAAAGTTCTGTGGGAAGATCATGTGACCAGGCAGTCACTAGATACAATTGGTGCACTGCTAGAGAGAGGGCAGGGCTCAAAAAGTGGCGTGTCAGAGCCTGTTTCAGAAGACGAAGGGGATGTGACTTTGTAAATGGTTGCTATAGAAATAAAAGATGCTTGTTACATTATAATACATATATCATCCAGTGTCTTTTTTTTTTTTTTTAAATGCTACAAGTATTTTCTCATAGTGTAGAACTGATTGATTAAAAAAAACAAAAAAACACATGTAGAATATTGCTTGGTCTGCAGCTTTAAGATTTAGAGTAGAGCCCCCCATGCATGACTCACTGAGACCAAGAAGAGATTAGATATCTTTCTTCTGCAGTTAGATTTGTCTAGTTCCCAGTAATCGAATGGCTTTGCATTTTGCACAAAGCTGAAAATGCAAAGCAAATAAATCTGCCATGTGGTGAGCCAAGTAAATAACTAGCAGCTGCATGCATAATGAGGAAATGACATGTAGGTGGAGGGTGTTTAATTATACCCATTCTGGCAAATTATGCCTTCTTTAGAGTGAAACACATCAGTTGGAAAGACGTCAGCTATAGGTTGGTGTGTGTGTTTCTGACTTCCCAACGCGGAGTCTTTAATGCAGCACCTAAGTGTCCGCGTTTAGCTAAGTGTCAGAGTAGGAAGCTCTGTGTAAAAGGTGCAATCCATTCAAAAATACAACTTCATACAGATGCAGTATGACTTTCCGTTCCCAGCGCTGCGAGCAAAAAACGGTTGTGGGGGGTCTACCGCAATCGCGCTGTGGGGGGTCCATGCTTCTGGATCGGACTCCCCAAGCGGCCTCGGCAAGACAAACTGTAAGTCTTGCTACATCTGTAAATACAGTGCAAGGGAAATCAATCTACTGTTAAAAAGTACTTAGGCAGCAACACCATGCTTTTCTACAGCTCCAAAAACCCACTAAACTAGGCAGGTATTTACAGAGCGCAGGAGCATAAAGATAAACTATTTGAATTGCTGTAAAAGCTTCACATTTGTTATTACAATGTGGCATCTAAATAAAAATGTATTATTGGAAACATTTGCAGCCGGGGGATATTGTTAAACAGACAGCCGAGAATTAATTTCAAAAGTAATTTCCAATTGCATTTCATGACACCGCCATATTAATAACAGTGACTGTACATATACGATGTAGTAGCAATTAGGCATTTTATTTTTGTTTCTATTCTGTGTGATAGGACCTTTAATTACTTTAATAATACACTGACAGTGCCTCTCAGCAATTTTCATTTAGGGGGGGAAAAGTTAAGACATTCGACATTTCTTCGTAAGTAAAATGCAATAAGGTACTCAGGAAAATTATTATTCTTGCAATTGGCATACACATACACATACACATACACATACACATACACATACACATACACATACACATACAAGTCTATTGAAGTGAAACTTCTTTGGTGGCACCTACTGAATTGTGATTGTTAAAATCTCCTTCATGGGGTCGAAAATCCATCATGGAAGTGACGTAATGGGTTGGTGTTGGTACATGTGCGCATTGCGCAGAAACAGCCGTCGTTCTGTGCGCATGCACAGAGGCGCCGTCGTTGTGTGCGCATGCGCAGAGGCAGCCATCGTTCTATGAGCATGCGCAGAGGTGGCCGTCGTTCTGTGAGCATGCGCAGAGGTGGCCGTCGTTCTGTACGCACGCGCTGAGGCGGGCATCCTTCTGTGCGCACACGCAGCGGCGTCCGTCATTCTGTGCGCATGCGCAGAGGCAGCCGTCATTCTGTGAGCATGCGCAGAGGCAGCCGTCATTCTGAGTGCATGTGCAGAGGCGGACACACCCACGCACACCTGTGGTCTGTGTACACATACACAAACAACCAAAGGAATTCTGTTATTAGAGGAATTCCAAGTGAATATAAATATAGAAGTTCAAAAAGCAAACATTTTAAAAATCAATCATTTATCATAAAAAACCCAGAAGGGGAAAAGATGCAAGAAGTTTAAACATATAACACATGAATTGTATATAGATAAATATAATATAGTAACTGTAATGATTATTTAAAAAATGGGGATTGGGGGTGCCAAGCACGCACGTTCTAAATCAAACTTCTTTGCGTTTTGTCACTGAAATTGTGTTTTGATTTTTACGATTTACATTGAATTAAAGACTTTTGAGAGTAACGGCATTTATATACTTTCTAATCCAATATATATGCATCTTACTTTAGTTACCAAAAGACAATCATATCATGTATTCCAAGTGATAGTATGGAAATTTCGACACGAAAATAAATAAAATAAATTATACTCTCAAATCTCTTTCATTGAATTAAAAACATCACCATCGCAAATACAATTTCTGTGACGAAACACAAAGAAGTTTCACTTACAATGCGCGTGCTCAGCACACACAACTTTTTTATTTATCTCACAAGATTGTTAAATGTCTCACTTAGGACTACCAGAACAATATTTAGGTTTCGGCTGCGGTCCCGGTAGAGCCTGTGCGCACGGCGCGGCGTGCACTGTGCGTGTAAGCACCGCCCCTCAATGGGGGAGGGCCCACTACGCACCGTCACGCAGAAGGTGCATCCGCGCCGTGCGGCAGGGTTTTTCACAACTCATTAAAATTGAGTTTGCTCCTAGCGACGGAGGCGTGGCCACGCCCCCACCGGCGGTTCACCCAATGAGGGCGAACCAGCCGCGTGACGTAATGGCCACGCCCCCGCAAATCCCCGACCACGCCCCCTCCCGTCGCAAGCTCCCCTCTCCCTGTCAGACCGCAGATCGCGGTTAGCGCTGTGACACGCGCCCCCCCCCCCCACCGGGCGCGCGTGTCACAGACATTACTGGGACTGCAGCCTTAGAAAGCAGGAGGCCAGAGAAGCTCCTAATTTAAAAAAGCAGTGGTACTCCATATCCCCTAGTACCATCAAACTATGACCACTGATTATAAATTTGCCCATTGTATATTGCAGGCCTACACAACACGCGGCCCTGCACTTACTGTGCGGCCCGCAGCAGCTTTCCGCTCTCCCCCTCCCTCCCAAGTCCTCTCTACCCCTCCGCCTCACTCCCGAGTCCGCTATCCCGCTCCCCCACGAGCCCGCTCCCCCATGAGCCCGCTCTCCCATGAGCCCGCTCTCCCCCTCCCCCAGGAGCCAGCTCTCCCCCTCGAGCCACGGCAGCAGCACGCTCTAGCATTGAGGCACTTCCGTGCCTGCTGCTTGCTAGAGCGTGTGTGTGAAGTCCTGCCTGCTCTGCCGCCTCCTCCGCAGCAAACCAAGGTAGGGTGGGGGGTCGTTGGAGGTGCAGGGGGGAGTCGTTGGAGGTGCAGGGGGGGTCATTGGAGGTGCAGGGGGTGATTGGAGGTGCAGGGGGGTGATTGGAGGTGCAGGGGAGAGAGATGTGTGTTGCAGGGGGGGAAAGTGATGTGAGGTGAAGGGGGGGTGATTTGAGATGCAAGGGGGTGATTTGAGGTGCATGGGGGATGATTTGAGTTGCAGGGGGGAGAGTGAAGTGAGGTGCGGGGGGGGGAGAGTGATGTTTGGTGCAGGGGGGGAGAGTGATGTGAGGTGCAGGGGGGGAGATTGATGTGAGGTGCAGGGGGATTGAGTGATGTGAGCTGCAGGGGGGAGAGTGATGTGAGGTGCAGGGGGGAGAGTGATGTGAGGTGCAGGAGGGGAGAGTGATGTGAGGTGCAGCAGGGAGAGTGGGAGGTGCAGGGGGGAGAGTGGGAGGTGCAGGGGGAGAGTGGGAGGTGCAGGGGGGGAGAATGATGTGAGGTGCAGGGGGGAGAGAGATGTGAGGTGCAGGGGGGCGTGGGATGTGTGTGGTGTGTAGGGGGTTATTGTGTGTTTGATGTGGAGGGGGCATATTATGTGTATGGGTGATGGGGAGAGATGGGGTATGAGAGATAGATGGGGAGTATCGCAAAGTTTGATAGTGAGGGGTTCTGGGGGAGATATGAGGATGAAAATGAAGGGTGCTGGTGGAGATATGAGGATGATGATGAGGGGTGCTGGGGGAGATATATGAGGATGATGATGATGAGGTGCTGGAGGAGAGATGATGATGATGAGGATAATAATGATGATGATGATGATTTTACCCGTGCGGCCCAAATTTTTTTTCCTTGGAGCAGTTCGGCCTTTTTCACTTTACGAGTTGTGCAGGCCTGGTATATTGAATACAGTTTAGCACTATCTTTCCCATTATTTTTGCAGTACACAGACATGTCACCTCTTGCTGATTTTCTGTGAGTATCCAAAAAGTAAAGAGATTCAAGGCACTCTCATGAAAATTCAAAAAAGTGAACTTTATTGGGCTACATGACCCAATGAATTCACAGTCGTTTCGGCTCAAGGTTCAGAGCACAAAATATTATGAAGTGAAAAACAATGAAAAGGACAAATATATATATGTGTATATATATATATATATATATATATAGGTATGTCTTTTTTTGTGATGGTACGGTCCGGTACGTTGTACCGCCACCTCTCTTTCTCAGCTGCTGCAATATTTTTCCCTGCTTGGAGCCTCGCTTGCTGGGGGGTGGGGGCGTCACTGCACACAGCCAATCCCTCCCCGTCCCTCCCCGTCCCTGCCTGTTTCCCCACCCCACACATGGCTGAGTAGTGCAGAGCAGATAGACCGGAGCCCTATTCCCCCTCACAGGTAAAACTAGAGGGGGGGGGTGTGAGTGTACGTGTGTTATTGGTGTAAGGGAACTATTATGTGTATTGGGAAGGGGGAGTTATAATGTGTATTGGGGAGGGGCGGGCGTGAGAGAGATGTGGGGGTGAGAGAGAATGGTGAGGGGGAGAGAGGTGAGGGAGAGACAGGGGTAGGGCGAGAGAGGTGAGGAGGGGGGAGAGAGAGAGGTGAGGAGGGGGCAGAGAGAGAGAGGTGAGGAGGGGGAAGAGAGAGAGGTGAGGAGGGGGAAGAGAGAGAGAGGTGTGGAGGGGGGAGTGAGAGGTAAGGAGGGGGGAGAGAGAGAGGTGAGGAGGGGAGAGAGGCGAGGAGGGGGGACAGACGTGAGGGGGGAGGAGAGAGAGGTGGGAATGAGAGAGAGGGGGAGGGAGAGTACATGAAGCTGTCTGCGGTGCTGAGTACCGGCACCTAGTTTTTTTTACAAAAAAAAGCAATATATGATGCAGAGGTATCAGTACCGTGTTAGCCGAGCTTAAGTATATCAAAAAAGAATAGACGATACCGTTCTGTGGTTTTAGCTTAATTTGAGTGCGGTACAATGCGGTACCACAGAACGTACCGTCTATCCTTTTTTGATATATTACACACACACACACACATACTGTATATATACAATATTCAGAAAAAACAGCACCCCTTTTATTTACATCCACTGACGAAGTCGCCTTTGTGTGACGAAACGCGTAGGGCTGGTGACGTCATTGCGTTTGGGTCTGTGTACACGGGGGTCTGGGCATCCCTGCGCTTCAGCTTGCTGCACTTTTGAGTGCTGGCAACCATCTTATGCAGGTGCAGAGGACGTGAAGGCATTGAAAGCTATTTTGCCGCCAACTTGTGACAGGAGCTTGCAGTGGCTGCAGGCTGTGTTTATCTACTCTGCCAACCTTGGACTCCCCCTACTCTCCCACGAATGGTTCTGTTTGAAATCCTGTAAGTGCATTTCTTATCGGTTGGTGAATTTTTAAATAAATGTACCCTTATTTTTAAACAGTTACGTGCTATGGAGCTTGCGCTTGTTTGTTTTTTGTCTCTCTATCTCTCTCTATCTCTCTCTCTCTCTATCTCTCTCTATCTCTCTATCATAAATATACTGTATGCTCATTTGCATGTGTAACAGGTGTTCCCTCTAGTCTGACCCACCCAATCTCATATTGGCCCCTGTGGTCTAACCAGTCCCCCATTACATGGTCGTGTCTGATGGTGCACCTGTAGGCAATAGGACTCCTGAGTCTCCCGCATGATGGTATTCGGGGATTGTCAACCCAGACAGGTAGCTGAGGTAGTGTGTGCGAGTCCTACCTACATACAGTGCAGCACCTCCACCTCATCAAGATCTCGGCGTCCGCCAGGAGATGGGTCTGATGAGGAACTCCTCGGTGGTGCCTTCCGCTGGAGAGTAACTTCAGTCTCACACAGTGGAATGTTTTTGATCAAGGGCATCTTTATTATAGTGGTACGGGCAAGCTGCCCCTCAAAGCCAGCTGTCTCAGCCGCACATATTCCTTTGCTGTCCCTTTGACTGGTACGCCCTCCCAATGGAGTGGGATCCCCTCTCCCCGCAGGGACATCACCCCTGTGCCAGGTCCCTGGACACAGTGTGGCTCTTATCCAGCTTGCCGTAGAAATGGACCACTAGTTACGGCACTAGTGGGTCCTTTCGTCCCAACGCACTCCAACAACTCAGTAACAATTCAGCAACACACTAAATTTGGGCAGTGCTGTGCCTTATATACTTCAGGAACTGTCACAGCTCTGATGTCACTAATAATGGACTCAGAGTATGCAGCCACTCCCATCCATACATAGGGCACCTCACCAGGGTGTGAGGGCAAACCTCCATGATTACTGCTGGCATCCCTGTAACTTACCAGGTTTACTGCCAGCAGGGGAGACAACTGCAGACCATTTCACAGCTTGGCTACAATCTCCCCCTGGTGAATTCCCACCGCCCCGGCTGGGACCTAAATTTGGTGTACCTTTTTCCAGGAAGCACTGTGAGATAGAACACATAATTAATCAAACATCATTCTTGTTTCATAATTATCAACTGTATAACGCTCCTGACCAGCAGAGAGCACTCAAGTAAGACACAGACCTCACTATTCTGTCTACCTAATAATAGTGACGAGGATCTGGTTTCTTCACCTCTCTACCTGCCATGTCAGTTACTGTAATGCTATACTCCCGGGCCAAGCCGCTCTCGGGTCTATACACAGCTTTATGCATATATATGCTGCGCCCAATGCTCCATACTCGCATTAACTGGGAGATCCTCTCTTCTGATCTGCGCCCCGTAATGGCACCCCCTTTATTTACCATGTACATTTCAATGGTTTCTCGTAGCCACCCATCCCGCTTATCCTCAATCTCCTGCATGAGGGGTTCGGGAACATAGGGGTACTCTAACCCATGGGAGTTTTTGTACTGGGCTACAATGGCCCTTTCTGCGTGGGTGGTCCGGATTAATTTGGTATTACCTGCTCTCCCGGGTAGCACCCATGACAGGGCTTCATCCGGCTCTGCCGGATCCTCAAGTTTACTAGGACCCAATGCCTCTATTAGCCCTCGACTAATGTCATACCACCGGTCCTGCAGGGCCTTCAAATGAGCCTCCTCAGTAAATTCTCCCTTGGCCCACCAATAGTCCACCACCCCATCCCGCTCTAGGATGAACCCGGTCCTATCTAACCAGGCCTCGTATCCCTCAAATAAGGGGGCCCACCACCAGGTCTCCTTAACCTCCTCTGTAGCGGACTCTACAGACTCTCCCTCCTCTAGTTCTCCCCAGGAGGACACTCCGGATTTCCCGGTAGACCGTGACTGCGATCCCACCCTCTTGGGCCTACTCTCAACGCTTAGGCCATCACTAGACGTGGACACTTGCCGCAAATACCCACCGAACCATCATCAGACGTACCCCAGTCCAAGCCCCCTTCAGTCCGTTCATCCGACGTGACCCGGGAACCCCCTGACATTCCTAAGCTCGACAAGGAGCCGAAAGAAAAGGTGGCTGGGGCTTTAACTAGGGCCTTGGGTCTAACTAGGGTTGGGGTTTGGGCATAGGGCCAGACAGTGGGTATCCGCGGGGCTTTGACCCGCTCTTCACCGCTACCTGGTCCGGTGCCACCGCATGGGCTCTCCGCTTCTCCGGTCTCACTGCTCTGCAGCTTCCGCGTCGATCGCCCGCTCCTCTTCAACCTAGGCGATCGGCTGACACTGCTCGAACGAAGAGGCGCCGTCATCTCCCAATCAGTTCTGCCATGGTCGCGGGAAGCTACGTCCTGGAACGCACGTGCTTCGCCACCATCTTGGGTTGGGTCCCCAAGCGAGACCTCTTCCTCCACGACTACATCCGGCAACGCCTTTTTCCGCTGTGGCACCGCTTGGGCCTTGCACCATCCTTCCTCTGCCGTTGCCACCCTCAGAACCTGGTAATAGCAGGGGCTTTGCTTACTGTTCCGTGGTGTTGGGGTGGATCTGCCGCCATCAGAACTGCTGGTCACCACGGCCGTGGGACTTCGCCTCTCGGGCGGCCACTGCACGGGCGACACTCTGCTCCGCTCACTTCCGACACAGTTGAGTGGCACTGGTTTAATCGTACTGCTGCTGTGGCTAACCGGTGGTCGGTCCGTCAACGCAGTAGAGCTTGCTGTTTCCTCGTCCGAGGACTCCAACTTTGCATTAGGGCGAGGCATTCTGCTCGGTGATCGACTGTGAGCCCCCCTTTTATCACCGCGTCGGTGGTCGGTTTTCTCGTCTGGCTCGGTTTTGATGGTCGGGCCCAATCCCCTTTCTCCGGAATCAGTAGACTCCCGCCAGAGCGCACCGGGGAGTTCCACCGACAGCATGGGAATATCTCCCGCGGTCTCCACTGCCTGGACCGGCACGGATGTCGGCATTGGCCACAGGTATTGCAGGCCACATTGTGCGCATCGCGCTGTAGAGCTCACAGCACCGCCCGGCAGTTGACACTGCAGGCACAGGCATGCCACCATTTCTATACCCGCCACTCGGAGTATCAGGAAGCCTCCTGGGGCCGAGTAGGGATGGGTATATATCGGTGACCCTTCTTCGGATTTGCAGGCCATAGTCACTAGAGGAGGCACTCTCACTAGTGGTCTATTCTGCTCGCTGGCTCCTCGCAACTGAAGTGCAGGGGCTGGTTTGCCAACCCCTCCTCCAGCTAACTCCATCCGCATCCGCCACAACCGGAACCCACTCCCCCTGGTGGAAACTGGAGGGAGGTCCCTTAATTTGGTCTGCTGACCCAGCACAGGGGCTGAGCTAGTCATAGTCCATGTGGGCGCGGCTCCAGCTTTCGCGCCATACTCCCCATCAGAGTGGAGTTTTCCTGTTGGCGCCACTCCTGGCCAACTCTCTGCAAGTTGAGAATTTGCAATATTTTCTGCAACTGGCCCACGCGGTCTCCCAGGGAAGTGGGAACCGCCATCTTGGTTTGAAATGTCACTCTGCAAGTTGAATGAGGTAGCGTTTAACGGTTTGTACGTTGAATGACAATCCAGTCCATTATGTTCCTCATATCTCACGACAATGTCCTCTTCATAGTCCTCAGGGTTACTACCCCAAGGTCTTAGGCAGGACCAACACGGTGCAATCACAGCTTTCGCACCACTCCATAACAGGCTCACAAGTCTCTTCTGTAGCTTGTTCTTCCAGCAAGCTCACACAAGTCTCCTCTGTAGCTTGCCCTTCACTCGCACACATGCCATGTGCGCTCTCTCCCTCGGCCTCCGTTCGCCATCTTGGACCTTCCGCACCGCGCGGATCCTCCATTCTTGCGATCGCCATTGGGCTACTGTATATTATTTTATTGTACATGGAGCTCCTCTCTGCGGGGCAGCTGCCCCATCGATACAATAAAAATGCCTTGTGCACCACCTTGTGTACCTAATGTAGATCTGACTCGTGTTTGCACTACCTCAGGCTAGGCTCACTCTTTCTGTGTCTGCTGTATCTCCTTCCTCCCAGTCTGTGCTCCCTTCGGTAAGTGGTCTGGAATGGGCTAGAGTACTCTGGCTCTTCCATGCAGTACTTTGGGCGTCTACCTTCTGTCGGCTAGTCTAGCGCAGACCCTCTCCAGTATTCCTGAACTAAGTTACGAGTTTATCCCTTTAGGCATCCTACCACTAGCACTACCTCAAGGGACTAGGCCAGCTATAGTCCTGCTCCAGCCCCACTAACTCCTTGCAGGATCCCAGGGCGTCCATGCGGCCCGCAGCTCCAGCAGCTCCCCTGACTACCCCTGGCTCCTTCCCACGCAGCACAAAGTGGCAGCAGACACTCTCCCTGTTTCCCAGTGTGCCCAGCAAAAGCCTGTCCTGTTGACAGGTATCTCAGCAGCGCCTCCAACTGTAACGGTGTTCCCTCTAGTCTGACCCACCCAATCTCATATTGGCCCCTGTGGTCTAACCAGTCCCCCATTACATGGTCGTGTCTGATGGTGCACCTGTAGGCAACATGACTCCTGAGTCCCCCGCATGATGGTATTCGGGGATTGTCAACCCAGACAGGTAGCTGAGGTAGTGTGAGCGAGTCCTACCTACATACAGTGCAGTGCCTCCACCTCATCAGGATCTCGGCGTCCGCCAGGAGATTGGTCTGATGAGGAACTCCTCGGTGGTGCCTTCCGCTGGAGAGTAACTTCAGCCTCACACAGTGGAATGTCTTTGATCAAGGGCATCTTTATTATAGTGGTATGGGCAAGCTGCCCCTCACAGCCAGCTGTCTCAGCCGCACATATTCCTTTGCTGTCCCTTTGACAGGTAAGCCCTCCCAATGGAGTGGGATCCCCTCTCCCCACAGGGAGATCCCCCCCTGTGCCAGGTCCCTGGACACAGTGTGGCTCTTATCCAGCTTGCCGTAGAAATGGACCACTAGTTACGGCACTAGTGGGTCCTTTCGTCCCAACGCACTCCAACAATTCAGTAACAATTCAGCAACACACTAAATTTGGGCAGTGCTGTGCCTTATATACTTCAGGAACTGTCACAGCTCTGATGTCACTAATAATGGACTCAGAGTATGCAGCCACTCCCATCCATACATAGGGCACCTCACCAGGGTGTGAGGGCAAACCTCCATGATTACTGCTGGCATCCCTGTAACTTACCAGGTTTACTGCCAGCAGGGGAGACAACTGCAGACCATTTCACAGCATGGCTACACATGTCTTAGGCAGGTCTGCAACCCCGCCTTTCACCATTATCACCCAGCACACAGCACTTCCACTGCAGCAAGAGATTCTGGGAAATGACATGCAAATGAGCACACAGTGCTCATTTCCCAGAATCCCTTGCTGCAGTGGAAGTGCTGTGTGCTGGGTGATAATGGTGAAAAGCGGGGTTGCAGACCTGCCTAAGACATAGTCGAATATTGGTGGGATAGGGAAAGAGCAACAGGGAAGGGGAAATGACTCTCGCTTCAGCTTAATTTAAACAGGTAAGTAAATGGTAACCAAGGTGCATAGGGGGAATGTGGATTCCCTGATGAAGTCATCATAGATGACGAAACACGTAGGGCGTGGTCTAACTGAAGCTGTCACTTGCCCATGAACTTCGGTACTGTTGGAGGAGAGACACTGGTTCCTGGTCTCCCGTGCTATTGTTGCCGGCACTAAGATTCTAAAGCTGCTGGTTCCCGGAGGGACACCTCAAACGGAGCACCGAGTTGGAAGGACTTCACTTCCGGCCATCCGGTTACACGGAGGAGAGACACGAGAGGACGCCATCATCTCATATTGGACAGCGTTGCTGGCACATGAGAGCCAATCTCATACCTGCTTATTTTTTCAGTACTCTTGTGAGTGGGCATTTGCTTGATTTTAAGTTCTATAAAACATTTGTTATTACGTTAATGCACTAGGTGTGCGCCTGTTTTCTTTTCTCTTTTTTTTCTTATATATATTCAGTGAGTAGTGATCCCTTTGAAACGTCCTTTGATACCTGGATGTCATTGCTTTTGGAACGGGACTTTGTTTTTTCAGAGGTTTTTTATAAAGGTTTTTTATTCAATCATTTTTTTAAATTTCTTATGTTATTATTATTGAATATATTGTTTATTTTTAACTATTAGTATTGTGTTAAATTAACATCACATCCACCAACTTTGAAATTATAGGTTTTAGCAGGTATAATTTGCTATCATCACACCACCCCACTAAACGCTTTTACGGTAGGGTTAACTAGTTCTTCAATTTAATAGCCTTGTCCAGGATATATTAGAGGCGCTACTTCACTCTTTTTTGTTTCTTTTGATACATATATATATATATATATATATATATATATATATATATATATATATATATATATACACACACACACACTGTATATATATACAATGTTCAGAAAAAACAGCACCCCTTTTATTTTTCGTCATATCTTGCAGAAAAATCACAAAATTTTCTTGAAAATGTGAGCAATTATAGGCCTGTCACAATGGATTATTACATTTAAAAATTCTTTGATAATCTAATAAATATTCTTTGGGATTGGTGACGGCATGATGACCTCATTAATTGCATTGTTACAAAATGGTGTTTAGCGAAGAAGATAAGCACGTTATAAAGTGCTTGAGACAGAGCAAGAAAAATAATGGTCGCTAGGACAGTGGTTTCCAAACTATTTTGGTAAAGGAACCCTATGTGAAATTTCAAGGAACCCCAACCCTCTCTAATATCGTGTCTGAGATCAGATGCATTGTAAGAAACCTCAGTCCTCTCTAATATCGTGTCTGAGATCAGATGCATTGTAAGAAACCTCAGTCCTCTCTAATATCGTGTCTGAGATCAGATGCATTGTAAATTTTTCTGTATTTGGTCAAATTAAAAAATAACCTGAATATTAGAGGGAACCCATTAGGGATGCCCGGGCAACCCAAAGGTTCCTAGGAACCCAAGTTGAAAAGCACTGTGCTAGGAGAAGTGAAAAAATGAATTAATAAAACAACGTATCGTTCTAGAGTTGGAACAGCTGGACCAGCATGTTATCGATTATGCAATCAGACAGTGGCGTTCTCGTCTTCGGGCACGCGTTTCAGCAGAAGGAGGATTGTTCTGTCCTAGACTTCCTAGGGCTTAGTAAGATTAGACAGGCAGGTAAACGTGTCTGCTTCTTCATGCAAAATAGAGTCCTCCTTGAATTTCTGATAAACATTATTTACAAGCACAAAGAGAAACGAATAGAAAACTTTGGTGATGCAAAATATAGGAGTAGGTGAATAAACAATACTATCACAGGTACTGTAGAGCAAGTTGGGGAGACTACTTAGTTGGCTGCAAGATTTGAAAAGGAAGGATCTGGACAAACAGGAAACAGAGCTGTACTTTACCAAGTGCTGGGAAGGGAGGATCATTCCAAAACCACAGGGGTCTGGGAAGAGAAGTTGCTGAGGCAACAGGTTGAATAACAGTCATAGTACACTTTACATAGTATCAAAGAGACAGAAACTAGGGTAAAAGTTAACTGAGACAACAGCAGAAGACAGAACAAGGACATTTTGAACAAACACATTGATCAGTACTGTACTTTGAACTCAAACTTTATAATAATCTTGGTGTGTCAGATTAGATTACAACAGTTTAACACATTACGAACTACGAAGGAAAAACTCATATTTCTCATTTAATGAACATGAACCTATTAGAAAAGAGGCGTCTAAGAGAGGATATGATAATAATATACAAATATATTCGGGGACAATACAAGGAGCTTTCAAAAGAACTATACATCCCAATGTCAGTACAAAGGATAGATGGGCATCCCTTAAGGTTGGAGGAAAGGAGATTTCACCAGCAACAAAGGATAGGGTTCTTTACAGTAAGGGCAGTTAAAATATGGAATTCATTACCCATAGAGACTGTGATGGCAGATACAATAGATATGTTCAAAAAAAAGGTTGGACATCTTTTTAGAAAGGAAAGGTATACAGGGATATACCAAATAAGTAAACATGGGAAGGATGTTGATCCAGGGAGTGATCTGACTGCCAATATTTGGAGTCAGGAAGGAATTTCTTTTTCCCCTTATGAGATATCATTAGATGATGTCACTGGGGGGTTTGTTTGCCTTCCCCTGGATCAATATACTGTATGTACGGATGTAGGATAAAGTATCTGTCGTCTAAATTTAGCATAGTTTGAACTTGATGGACATATGTCTTATTTTAACCTCATCTACTGTGTAACTATGTAACCTACCGCAGTGTATCTGGTATTTGTTGACAATACAGTGACATTAATTTTTTTAACATCAGTTGTTAGCCCCACGTCACTGACGTCATGACGTTCGCCTCGCCGGGACAGCCTCTGGAGCTCCTGTCTCCTCCACTGCTGATCGATCAGTCGGCTTACTGTTTTTCTTTGCTGGCATTGGATCGAGGAGACTGAGTAGTTGCTGGGACATATTGGATCCGCTCGCTGTACCCACGGAAGGGCTATACCAGTCCCAAACATCTGGAGATGCTGAGACTACCTGTGTTCATCTGCTCGAACCGGCTGGTTACTATATGTTGACCTAAATGCTTTTAACCCTTCTACCATTGTGAGTGCCACTTGTACTGTTTTTTTAATAAATACTTGTTTATACTGTATTACGCTATGGAGCGCACGTGCTCTCTCTCTCTCTCTCATATGTCTGTGTGTATTTCGTATATTTTAATTTTAAACGATATATAATATCTACAAGAGTTTGGACACTATCTACTAAACTGATTTTCTGTGCTCACATTTTTTTAACATTAGCAGTGTCACAGACTTCAATGGACTGTTACTGGCATAAATCAGTACTTTTCCATTTAAATGCAATTTTTGGGGTCCAGACCGTGAAACCCCTACATGTCATTGATTCCAAAATCTCCCATTCAAGTCAAGTCATTGGCTACTTCTGAATGTATAGAATCACGCTGGTGTCTCCTCTCAGGTATCACCATTAGGTACCATTACAAAGCTTGATAATGAAAATGGTTTAAACCTATAATCCTGGTTCACTGGGGGCTCTATGGAACAAAATGCAGCAAACACTCATTAAAGCCATGCTCCAGCTGCAAGAGGCGCTCTGTGACATTATATATGACCTTTGGCAAAACAGTATGCTCCCAATGGATGGATATCCATACTGTACCTACAAAGCCACACAATGCTTCTGTGCTCATTGGTGCGCATGTCATTTACAGCTTGTGGTTTCTTCCAAACAAATTGTAATGCACGGTGCAAACACGAGTCACATGTAATGGTGGAGTCTACCATCTGCTGGCATCTTATGGAACAGGAATCTTATGTCTCGAAAGTAACAATGATGCTCAGACGTAAATGAAAAATACATCCCCATCATTTTTTGTTGTCACATATTTGAAATTGGAGTAGTGGGGTCCTGGTCGTTTTTCAGGGAGGCTCTACCTTCCGAATGTAATTAATATGACTATTTTTTCGCAGCTCACAGGTGTCTTTGTTTATGATCTTTAAAGCTGCAGCCGGACAGAAATCAGGAGTTGGTCAATAATTTAACAGTTTCATTGGTTGGTTTACCTAAAAAAAAATCTCACTGCTAGCAAATCTTTGGCTTAATTATAATTAAATAAATGGCCAGTTTATTTCTTTAGGGCATCTGAATGGGGGGAGTGTTTATCAATCAAGTGTTTTCTTAACCCGTTGCCCACCCTGTCCTTATAAGGGAACCAATAAAGGTAAGGGGAGAGAGGGGGCTCTGGCTGTGCAAACTGTTGCTGAACGCACATCTGACAAAAGGAAACAACCAGAGGAAATCAAACCCCTTCCAATTCCCAGTCGAACTTTAAAAAAATGATTTAAAAATACTTACGGGTGACCGATTTGAATAAACGGCATCAATCACCCAGATGTCATCTGCTGAACGGTGCTATTTTAAGCTCCAGGGAGCCCTGGTTCCCGAGATATTTACCGGTAATTTTCTCTAGGTTTTTGTTTTTAAAGGGATTTAAATAGCCGTCCAGTAGGAAACTGCAACCGAGGGTGTTATGACTTTCTATCGCTCGCGGAACTCACAAGATTCAAGTATTTGGATACTGGTAACACCACCGGTGAATATCTTGGGAAATAGCAGGGGTCACATCTCACACATTGGTTAAGCTGCACACGAGGATTCTGGGTAGTGACAAGCAAATGAGCCCATATGAAGGAATATAGGATACCCTCCCTGTATATCTCCCAAGCAAGGATCGACATTAATATGTTCAAAGTACTCTCAGTGCAAAAAATAAAAGAACAATTTATGATTATTTTGGTTTTGTTTCCTTTATCTGCTTCCTGTAGATTTAATTTTTAAAGAAACATTTCTTTAGAAATATAAAAATAAACTGGTTTAAAGAGTTACTGAAGGTTACAGCTGTTTCATTAAACGAACAGAATATTTATCCCCAGATTCATCAAGATCCGTCCAAGGTTAACGTACTCGAATGGGCGTGAACGCCGACTGACGTGAGTCGCAGATAACGCCAGACCAGGACTAACACACCAGGGATCAATTCGCCACACAGAAACACAGAGTTTATAAAATTAATTTATTGGAAAAAGGAGTATCCACAACTACAGTATGTACAGTAAATCAACACATAAACTTACAACTGGGAAACTGGGGTACCCTATAAACCTATATGCAGGGAGCTCCCTCACGAGATTTACCCTGTGCTCCCTTCCCTGCAAAATCCTCTGCAGTGTCTCTCCGTTGCACACAGCTCCTTGCCAAGCTGCTTCTTAATAATCTCTTCCACAACTAAAACACTCTCAGCTCACAGCTAACAAATGAGCTGATCTTATCTCACCGGAATCTCCCCCCCCCCCCAGAAAACACAAGAAAGAGAGACTGTCACAGGAGCCAGAGAGACAATCAGACGGGGTAGAGAGCCAGAGAGGACAGGATTCAGAGGGTGTAGGTAGTCACAGGAGTCAGAGGGGGCAGGGAGTCAGAGGGGCAGGGAGTCAGAAGGGTAGGTAGACACAGGAGTCAGAGGGGGCAGTGAGTCACAGGAGTCAGAGGGGGTAGGGAGTCAGAGGAGTCAGGGGAGCAGGGAGTCAGAAAGGGTAAGGTAGTCACAGGAGTCAGAGGGGGTATGGGAGTCACAGGAGCAAGCGAGTCAGAGGGGGCGAGGGACTGAGAGTTAGTGAGTCAGAGGGCAGGAGAGTCAGCGAATCAGAGGGGAGTTAGAGAACCAGAGGGGGCAGGAAGTCATAGGAGTCAGAGGGGGCAGGGTACCAGAGGGGGCAAAGGCGCAGAGTCAGAGGAGGCAGGGGAGTCAGAGAATCAGAGTGGGCAGGGAGTCACAGGAGTCAGAGGGGGTAGGGAATCACAGGCAGAGCCGCAGACAGATTGCCTGGTGCCCAGGACTAGAGTTACGACCGCCCCTACCCGGTCGGTGGTCTTGCGAGCCCCCCCAGTTCACACCTCATGAGCCCACTCCTCTTTCAACCCTCTTCCCATGTATTTTTCTCCCCTTCGTCTAACTCTTACCCCCTCTCTTCCTCACTCACCCTAACCCCCTCTTTCCCCCCCTCCACCAATTACCCCACTCTCACTAAATTCTGCTCCCTCAATCCCCCCTCTTCACACTCATCCCCCCCCCTCGGCCCCACACGCACAATTCCCCTCACAACAAACATACCAAAAAACTACACATCCCCCCCAATACAAAAAAACGTACCATTCCCCAAATACATACAAACCTTCCGTCCCCCAAATACATACAACCCCCGCCCCCCAAATATATACAAAAAAATCCTACCCCCCAAATACATACAAAAAAACCCTGCTGCTGGCCTCTTGCCGGGCTCCCCTCTCCCTAGCTGTTCGGGCCTCTCTCCCTCACTGTCCCATGCCGGGCCTATCTCTCTCATGCCGGTGCGCACGCCATCATCAGAGGCCCTGCGGGGACAGTGGGGGAAAGCCGGGGCCAGACAAAGCAGCTGACTTCTTTGCCCGGCTGCCGGTCCTCCAGTTGCCGACCGGCCTTGTCTCTTCCCAGCTCCGGGCCCACCTCACTGACACTGTCCCACGCCAAGCCTCTGATGCTGGTGTGCACTGGGCCACTCTGACATTGGCGTGTACCGGAAGCAAGCTGGGCTCAGCTTCCGGTGAACAATGGCACGAGAGAAAGGCCTGGCGTGGGACAGTGTCAGTGTGGCATGTCCGCATCTGACGAGAGCCAGGGCCCAGCAGCAACGAGAGGACTGGCAGCCAGGCAAAGAAGTTGGGTCCGGCCAGAGGTCAGGCTCACCTTCCAATGCCTGTCGCCCGGGGCCCCGCAGCCACCGGGCCCTGAACACAACCCGGCTCTCCTCCCCTGTCGTTGGGCCAGGTCACAGTAGTCAAATGAGACAGGGAGTCACAGGAATCAGAGGGGCAGAAAGTCACAGAAAACACACACACACAACAGGACAGTCACAGAAAACACACACACACAACAGGACAGTCACAGAAAACACACACACACAACAGGACAGTCACAGAAAACACACACATGACAGAACAAATATACAAAAAGACAGAGACACACAATCTCACTCCCTACTGCCCATGCTGCTTCCTCGTCCTCTGCTTGGCCACACCCCACTGGCTGCGGACACCTCCTCCTAAATGGCTGCTGCTGGGCAATGCAGCCAATCAGGATAGAGGAAACTGCCCTGCTCTCTCCCTGCTCTGGGAGATTGGGGAAATACCGCCGCACCCTTTAGATTCTCTCACGGAATCCCAGGGTGAAGCGGAACCCCAGTCGGGAATCACTGTGCTATACAAATCAATGGATGCTCAGCATATTAAAACTAATTAAAATAGCATTGAGTTGAATACAAAAATATTGGGGGGAAAAAATGTAGTAAGTATCAAATATTACAGAACTGATTTATTTAAAAAAACACATGTAGGATATTGCTTGGATTCCGCTTTTAATGGGCGGTATTCATGCTCATATGTACTTCATCAGTAGAGGCTGTATTGTATTTCATTTATCTTTAAGAAAGTTAAATATTTTAGTGTATGCTCCCATTTTGCCAAAAAAAAATAAATCATTGAGCTACAACTCATTAGTTTTCTATCAACATACATAGGGGATCTATTATCTCCTGTCTGCAAAACTGCAACAAAGATCCATTGCAAAAAACAAGAAGAGGAATCCCATTGGGGCTTTCCTGAGAAATCCAGTGCTGGTTATACACTGGTTTGCCCTAATTTTGCAGTTGGGAGACTTTCACAAATAAACCCCATACACTACCACTTAGGGTTGCCAGGTGTCCGGTATTGAACTGGACTGTCCTGTATTTGGATACTCTGTCCAGTAAAAATGAGAGGTACTGTAATACTGGACATGTATGTGTCCGGTATTTTCCTCCCTGGACATAGTGACCTCACGCACCTTTCACCATTGAGTCCAGTATTTTGGGAGAAGACACCCTGCAATCCTACTACCACTATTGGTCTATTGGCCAACAGGATGACTAATTTGAAGGTAGAAAACAGTGAATATGGTACATTTAAAAAATCTATACACACATTATTATGGTGCTTACCTGCTACTCTGAAGCAAATCAAAAAGCAAGTGTATGTAACATAGCCTGCCGGCAGTTACTCCTTTTTCTCTGGGCCTTTCCTCTGTCAGTCCTGTTAGTGCAGGCAGTAGAAAGGTTACTTCCTTCTTTAGGCCTGTGTGTGTGTGTTACAGCCTTGAATGATGTCATCAGTATTCAAGGGCAGGCCTAGCAACTTCTGAGGATGGCAATCTGAGGGGTGGATATTGGTTGGAACGCCCCCTGGTGTGTGTGGGCCAATCTATATCCGGCTCTGGCTTGCTATGAGTCAGAGTCAGAGACACTCCCCAAAGATATACAAAAGTGTGACATCCTCCCAAATTAAGTTCAGTTGAGTTCTTGGAGGATTGGAGTGAGCAGATAGAAAAAAAGAGAGAGGTCTCTCCCTCCCACCCATGAGGGGAAGGGAGGGAGGGGAATTATGCTGCTTAGGGCAGAGCTCTGAGTTAGAGAACATGGAGAGAAATAGGCAGATGAGGATGAGAAACTTGTGAACCCTGCTATTCTCTGTACTGGAGCTGTCTGTCAATAAAGAACAGAAAAAGACATGCTGTGTGTGTTCCTGTCTCTGAGAATGAAGGAGTGTCCGTAGGGGTCCATCCCCTGAATATATACAGGGGATCCATGCTGGCTGGAGGCACTGCACCAGAGAGATCAAGGTAACCTGTCCTTCCTGTCCTTCCTGTCCTGCTTTCTCCCCATACCACCGCGGAGCGCTCAACCCTCCTGTTACCTGCAGGTCACGAAACAGCACCAGAGTAGCTGAAAAGAGCATACCACCCCCAATCTCACTTAGAGGGTGGGGGTAGATGGGCTACATTTATAATGTCATGTGCACACTTTAACTGGGTCAGGGCATGTGTAATTCTCCAATATAGGAATTTAGACTGAAGTGCTATGAAAGAACGGTGAGATTTTTGTTATCACTCAGACTCCCTCCTCTCCTAAGTTTTTAATTTGCTAAAGTAGTAGTCTCACGCAGTTTTACAATGTGTCCATTAGATGGCGCTGCAATACATTGAAAACAATGTTCTTGTAGCTAACGGTTATCACTTTAAGGCCTACAGTAGGTCAAAAAAGCTCTGTTAATTCAGTTCTCATAACATGACGTTACTTAAAACAGATATGGCGGTTATGGTCCCTGAGTTAACACAGTATGCACAAAGCAACGTCCAAACGACATCTCATTAGCGTTGGCTTAATGTCACGTTATTGCAGCATAACTTTGCATTGTCTTGCAATGACATGACACTAACTACAGTATGTCTTCGCGTTACTCCGATCCAGACCCTGATATAGGCCTCCAGCTCGCGTTGAGGAGAGGGAAATAACGCTGGGAAATAATGCTATGTTAGTGCAATAGTATAACTGTGGTAACACCCATCCAGACCCTGCAAAAGCCCTACAGTATTTCAAGGCCTGTATAGCAGGAACGCCAGGTATACCGTGTAGGTAGGGTTGCCAGGTGTCCGGTATTCAACTGGACGGTCCTGTATTTGGATACTCTGTCCAGTAAAAAATGAGAGGTTCTGTAATACTGGACATGTAAGTGTCCAGTATTTTCCTCCTTGGACATAGTGACCTGACGCACCTTTCACCATTGAGTCCAGTAATTTTGGAGAAGCCATCTGGCAACCCTACATGTAGGTAAAGTCCCTGTGTTAACATAACAGACATTTGTGGATATAAAATGTTATGAAAATGCCGTATTTGCATATCATTATTACTATATTGTCCATTATAGGTAACGCTAGGATCTTTACAGGAAAAAACATGACTTGATGTTATGTTACTGTCCTTTGAAGATACGCCATTAGACCTAATGTGACATTAAGTTAGGTTAACGTCACGCTAAGTGATTTAAAAGAGCTTTGTGGATCTGAGCCTAATGAGAGTATACATATAATTTGAAGCCAGAATGAATGCTAAAAATGTACTGAGAATATTTACCGGGAAAACACACATTTATAATACATCGACTGCTGTGGTTGTAAAATGCAGTTTACCACGATGTACCACCATTCTCTCATCTGATGGCTGCTTGGCACTGCAAATGTTGTTGCTTTTATAAGATCCCCACCTTAAGGTTTATTTAGCTCCAGGTAAGATGACTGCAGCCAACCTCCTACTGTTCCTGTCTTGGCATGTCATGACCAATACACCTCAGGCCAATTATGTACGTTACACCAAAGGGAAGGGATGTTTGATTAGTTTAATCTGTGTGATTGATCTCAAAATCAAAAAGGAAGAAATAATAATACAAACTTTTTGAAAGATTGAAAAGTGGCATCAGATTTGTGCATCTATGTCAGAGACCACCTAGGAAAAGTACACAGGATGAGGGACAGATCAAGCTGATGAGTGCAGTAAACCTTCAGTTTACACAGTGTTTGGCAAGTATTCCACAGATTCACTTTCAAAACTGCACGTATCTCCTACAGGTTCAAATCAGAGGTGAAGACAAGAGACTTGCTTTGGGAAAATAAATGTCGGCTTTTATTTTGCCAAAGTGCATCAGCAAAAAAATATAGGCTTTTCCTTAGCCAAGGTGCAGCAAAAGACCTGACTATATAACGTATAGGGCTATCTTAGGCCAGTTCAGCTTCCTAAGCATGTGAAAGTTGAAATACGTCTATAGACATATTTGGTGTCCCTTGACATCAAGGACATGGGGATATGGCCTTTGCGCCCTTGTGTCCCTACGGATCAAGGACATGCATGTGTGGTCTGTACGCAAACCAGGGAGGCACAGAGAAACAGTTCTCTTTCCTACTTTTGAAACCCCTTTCTAGAGTCAGATGGGTACGTTAGTAGCCCTGCCTTCCTCCAGGCAGGAATTAACCACTGCCTGGCTGACACCCAACAGCTCCAGCTGATGTAAACAGGATTGCCCCTCTTACAGAACCTATTCAAATATCACTGACATCGGTTTACTTTTGCTCATACTGTACAATACTGACTGCACTTATAAAGTGCTGTACTCAGAGAAAACGGAAATAAATCATTGTACTCACAATTCCATTCTGCACACTGAACCCCAACTGGTATTTCAGATCGGGTCTTTTGATGAGGACCGTTGTGACAGGTGGACAACTCACAATGTTCAGTTTCAACTGGGTTTGATTCTTAAGCCCCTGTAAAAACAATGATAACTAATTCCACAACGGATCTGCATAAAACCTTGAGCCAAAGAACATTTATCTTACATAATTTAACTTAAAACTACTGAAGCGTAGCCCTGTTTCATGGATTATTCTACATCCCACTTTCCGCTGTACAACTATTAAAACATGTTCCCATTTCCTAAATTACAAACTAGTGAAACAAAATCATATTTTCCAAATGTTCCATTCAAATTCAGTAGTCCTAAATAGTGTCAAATATTTGTTTTAAATGTTGAAGTTTCCCAATGAAAAACAGTAGTATTTTCAGAAGTTCAGCACCCCTATTAGTTAACTGACTATATTTTTGTAATGTGGATGGGATGGAAAAGGGCTGGCCAACTCCAGTCCTTTATGGCCACCAACAGGTCAGGATATACCTGCTTCAGCACTGGTGGTTCAATCAGTGGCTCAGTTATTATGACTGAGAATCTGACCTGTTGGTGGCCCTTGAGGACTGGAGTTGGCCACTCCTGCGATAGCGAATGTAGAGGTTAATAAATAAAAAAAAGTATTTGTAAAATAATAAACCGCAATAGGAAATATGTATGGAGGCAAATATGGGGGGAAATGGATGCAAATGGCGTGGTTTTGATCTGGTGTCTCTTCACGTCAGTGTGTGAGGGTCACGTTTTGTACCATGTGCATCAGCTTCTGATTTGAGGAGTGTCAACAGAAGGAGTTACATGATGCACAGATTTGAATGAGATGTATCACATTCTGTGTATCTGTGCATCACTTTTTTTTAAATCTATTTGCGTAACAACAAAATCAGCCAAGACGCAGGTGAAGTAAACATTTTTGGCTAACTGCAATGAGAACATGGAGCTATGCATCAAAATAAACTTCTATTCCCCCTCTCTCTCTACATTGATAGCTCCGCCGATGGGGTGTAAGGATCACAAAGAAGGTATAATTCTTGGGCAAAAAAAAATCGACACCATATGTACAATATCAAAGAAAAAAATCCAGTTTAACAGGTTTTTTTTACACGTGGAATAATATGTTCCCCCAGAAGTGCACCACTTTTGCCTTGATAAATACTGTAGACTCCAATCTGTTTAGTTAGCCAAACAACCTAGTTTTGAACTTATAAATCTGTTACATCTAGCTTTCAACTACAGTATACTGCAAACATCTTCATAAAAGGGAATTGACTACCTAAATGGACAATTCCAGAGTTTCCATTGTCAAGTCGTAGTAAGGTTGAACTCTTTGGAACATAGTAAGGATGTCAGTGGACTGATAGATCTCACCAATCTACTTATTTTTTAAATTGGTTGCTTCACTACATTTATGCTATTCGGTTTTACCAAAAACTGTATATGCAGCATTGCTACAGGTTGTTTTGCTCCAATTGTCTACCACTAATACTGTATGTGCACAGCACACACCATTTTGCAGGCAATTGGGCAATGCTGTATTGGTGTAACATACTGTACCTTTATAATTCCTTGACAAGTCGCCAGAGGAAGGCCAACCAAACTCGTTCCATTAATGGACATGATCTGGTCACCAATGCTGAGTTTTCCTGAGCGTGCTGCAGGTCCTCCATTCATCATGTTAGCCAGAATAACGGTGGGAAGAATAGACCCCCATCCAGACTCCACAATAACCACTCCTAAGATTTCTCCCTTGAGCTTTTCCACTTGCAGCTGTTAATGAAGTGATAACAAGTATTTCATGCACTCACAAGTCACATGCAACAGAATATACAAAAAAAATGAAATCATACATTTCAGTAGACTTGAACGTGTACAGCAATTCCATTATTTTACCTCTTTGCAGTTCTCAGAATTAGAAAAGTGTATGAGGTCATCATTATACATTTCTTGGGTATTGATGATGTCACTGTATTCTTTTTGACTGAGGTCCTCAGGGTTGATTCCATTGGCCCGTAAAAATTCCTGATAGGCGACACTAAAAGCTTGGCCAATCGACTGGGCGATAAGTTGCGCCTATAAATAGAAGTTAGTTGTTAAAGGGGATAAAAAACTAATGTTAAGACACACTAAATCTGAAGAAGTCATATGTGAGGTCTTGATAGCTTTTATACAATTGTATATAGGTGGAACACTAACATGCTAGTGTATTAAAGGCAACACATATTTTAAGAAATTTAGGGGGGGTTCACAATGCTCCAATATCAGGTACCTGAGCTCGATCAGCATATTTTCAGTGTTTTCTGAATCTCCCACCTTCATTTTATTAAAGAATGTTATGCTGTTTATTACCACTTGATGGCACTACTTCATAGCCATAGTATTCTTGCAACTTTATGAGCAGAGACAGAATAATAACTGCCCCTAAACCAATTGTGCTGCTTGCAACTCTTTAAACCAGACTTGGTACTTGCTTTACGCACCACACAATATAAGAAACATTATTAACTCATTAATTAAACTTGACAGAGCCAAAAGCAGAAATGAACAATGGTGACTAGCGCTATTCTCTGAATTGTGTGATTAAATGTCCATAAGCTGCCGATAAAGTCCACTGAATTTCTTGGAAATCAGAACATACAGGGGCTTATGCAGAGAGGTACTGCTTAAATTCGCCGCAGGATTGGAATTTATTGTTGTGCTATGCAGGGTACTCCGGTAGCGCGGTTTGCCTGAAATTGCTAATTAGGCGAGTTTCACTTGGCGTGAAACTCGGCATTCAGACCCGCGCGGTATTTGCCAACAATACAGCCAACTTTTGTTGGCGGGCAAAATTTCCCCTTAACGCGCCATTTAGTAGCTCCGATTGGCGCGTTCATGCGCATCGGAGCTACTGGAATCGTGCGTCTTTTAACAGTGGCGAACTCACGCTTCTCGCCACCCGTCTGGGGAATTTGACTAGTCCCTCCAAGTTCTCGCCACTAACTCTTTGAATGCGGACATTTTTGCCGCAAACCTGCCGAATTTCACCTTACCGTACCTCTCTGCAGAAGCCCCACAATGTTCCAAAATTGACTTTAAATGGTGTTTTGGGTACATTTGAAAATCAAACCCGACATGTGGTTTCTCTGACCGAGATCTGCTACAGACGTGATGTCCTTTTCCGCAGTTCACGTGGATTGGTGACACGTGAAAACAAAAATCACAAGCATAGTGTAATACCTCAGTGGGTCATTGAACTCAATACTGTATATCTCAGTAAGCCTCAGATAGTGAATGTGATCTCTTGAAAAGGGATGTTATCCCAGATGATTTTAAAAGGTTAACCATATAAATTAGACTCACATAGAAAATAAACCACGGGGAATTGGAGCAGAAATTACCATAAAGGACTAAAGGTGAATTTAGGGATAACTCCCTCTAATTTGAAGGAAAGTATCGTATGGCTGATATAAAAATTATTTAATAAAAAACATTAGTAACAAAATACAATAAAAAATACAATAGATACTGCAATGTGTGACCATTACAACTAAATTTACATGCATTACAACTTGTGCATGTAAAAAATCCTTCAGTTGAATTGATTTCCTGACCTGACAGCTTGGTGACAGTTCCATTTTGAGATTTGCAGCTTTCTTAAAAATAATCTGAGGTTGAACTGGAAGGATTTCATTGAGAACTTTATCTTTAAGTATACATTTTTCACATCTAATTAAACCAAGAGAAAATATGAAATGAAGTCACATATCAACTGCAAAAGTAGTTATATTATCTACCTATTAGAATGCCAGTGCGGTCTGCAGTACGTTGGCAAAACCTGCAGAACGCTTCAAAGACGAATAGGAGGACATGTGTGTAATATCAGGAAAGGTTTAATTACACACAATGTATCAAACCATTTTTTCGAATGAAACATGATCAAAAACCGAGAGGGCTTAAGTGTAAAACTATTGAGCGTCCACTACCGCATAGGAGAGGGGTAGGAGAGGGGGTGACAGGATTATTCAAACCTCAAGAAGGGAGTTATATTGTATATATGAATTAAGACCATTAACCCCCACAGGACAAGAATAGCAAGGTCAATTAGATGTGTAGCTGTTCTTACAGAACATTATCTTCTTTCCATCTCTTCTCCATCACTGGCCTATTGCTCATGTCTGCTGCATTGGTAGGATGTAATTGATATGTAAGCACCAGCATTCTAATATAGAAGCAAGCTATTATTTCCAGTGTGTTTCATAACAACATTCAAGTGATCAGTCTAATAACACTGTGGCCCCTAAACAGACATACAAATATTTATACGACAAGTCATTCGGTAAACATACACATATACTTTATTAATACAAGCATTTATATGCAACAAAGTTCAGCTGATGGCATACGACAAATGTCATGAAAGCTGGATCGCTATGTCTAAAACCAATTGTAGTCCTCTCTAATACTATTAAATACATTGTGGTATTATTTAATAAGCCCCAAACATATGTATTTTGCAACATTATAAGTTTTGTTATTATGAGTATACACTGTTGGAATCTCATGCTCTTTGTTGACCACTGAAAATGTTTCTCTATATGAAAGAAGTTAATATGTATCATTATGTGCGCTTTTGCCTCTTGTTTCATTTGGGCACTAATAAGAATACAATGTTTTAATAAGAATGCAACATAAGAGGAACTAATGTAAAAATTATGTTATTCTGTATACTGTTTGCTTGATTGTACAGTATGTGCATGCGAATGTATCACTTGCATACTGAATGCGAGATATATAGTGCTGCCGACAAGAGATACCGTCATACTGACCTGTCAATTACCATAAAGGGTCAGTTCCAGGACTGCTTAAACCTGCAACCTCAAGCCCCTGCATTACTGATACCCCTGAGGAAGCGACACTGCAGTCGGGAAACGCATAGGGTTAGCAGGTATTACTGGGGGGTTCCTGAAGTTGTGCAAGGCGAGCAGTCTGTGACGTCTTCCCGAAAGGTCGCTAGCGACCGGCAAGGAGAGAACTGAACCGCCGAGCAGCGTGTCTGCAGAAAAGCAAGCAGAGGAGCCAGCAGACAAGCCGCAATCTCACCCTCCAGATATTACCCACATACTTACCTGCCCATGAACTAGCACCATCTCGTGAGCAGGATTTCAATTTCACATCCTCTGAAATGTCAAGAAGATCACACATTGCCGTATCTATTGCATTTTTTTATTGTATTTTGTTACTAATGTTTTTTATTAAATAATTTTTATATCAGCCATCTGATACTTGCCTTCAAATTAGAAGGAGTTATCCCTAAATTCACCATTGGTCCTTTATGGTCATTTCTGGCCAAATTCACTGTGGCTTATTTTCTACGTGAGCCTAAATTATATGGTTAAATCTTTAAAATCATCTGGGATAACATCCCTTTTCAAGAGATCACATTCACTATCTGAGGCTTACTGAGATCTATTGAGTTCAATGACCCACTGAGGTATTACACTATGCTTGTGATTTTTGTTTTCACGTGTCACCAATCCACGTGAACTGCGGAAAAGGACATCACGCCTGCAGCAGATCTCGGTCAGAGAAACCACCTGTCGGGTTTGATTTTCAAATGTACCCAAAGCGCCATTTAAAGTCAATTTTGGGACACATCGTGCATCTAGACATAATTCTTGGTAATTTCATACAAAGGGGCCAATTAATTTTGCCCTGCGAAATTTACCCGGAAATGGAATGCAATAAAATAAACAGGAACAACTTGGTATTTATTTAGAATTATTTATGCAGAAAGGCCTATACAAAAAACGCCCATCGAATTTGCATTCACTTTCTGCATGTAATGTGTTTGTTTTTCGCCTCCGTTAGGCAATCAATGTCGAGGAGTTTACAGAGAGGAGCTTTTGAAGAATTGTTATATACAACAAAATTACTAAACCTATTAAACTTGGGGTGAGATGATCTCAAAGAAGAATTATATATGCAACTTTTTCAACGGTTTGGAACCCCTCTCCTCGAATTGAATAAGTCAAGTATTTAATGTGGTGTATAAGGCGAGATCTCGGGTCGCGCATTTTGGTGCATAATGCAGTCTGGCATCGTACGAAAAAGCATATGGATACCTGATTGCTCATTGGCATGCTAAATTTGGACGCTGAGTGGATTTGCAAATGCCATTGCCACACGGTTTTCGACATGCGAAATCGATAAGCTTGTTTTTCCATATTAAAAACAAGGCATCCTTGCAGTTTAATGAATAGGCCCCATAGCCCGCTAAATGAACGGAGCTTTGCTTTACAATCATATCATCCAAGAGTGCAATGTGGCATCTTGTATACGCGTACGGTATATTGATTTGTAAGCTGTAACCTATTTGAACTCTACATCATTTATAGAAAAGGTTGTTAAAAAAAATGGAGAAATCAATTTCCTCATTCAGACCTTGAGGTTAAGCAGTTTTCAAATTGAGAACACCAAATACTTTTCACTCTTACAGTCCCTTTAACCTTTCCGTTCTGCTGGGACTAAGCAGTATGTACTCAGTTTCATATTTTGCCTCTGTGCTATACCATCGCTTTATCTGTAAATAAAAAGGTTTCCCAGAAGGGATGCTTATTTCATTCTGTTAATAGAATCGCAATGTCAATACAGTATGTTATTCTGCTTCATGCATACGGAAAACGACATGAGCATCCAATTATCTTCACTCGCCCCAAAAGCCATGGGGCAGGCTTTGCAAACAATTTGAGAGAACCTTGTTAGTCTCAGGAATGCAATATGTTGCTTGTTATGCCAAGACAAGCACAGTAGCTTTTACTTCCTTGGGGGTACGGAGAGATTATCCCCACATAGCACGTTTGTGACTACGGGCCACTAAATGTATTTTTCTTGTCAGAAAAAAACAAAATTGGTACAGTATGTTACAGAGTTTGTGGTTTTGAGATTAGAGAGAGTTCATCATAATGGAATGAGTTTAATTGAACACAGTGTCATTGAAATTCTGAGCGAGTGATCGCTCTGTTCATTATTAATGCAGTTGAAGTTATTCTATTTGCTTAACAAATGTCATGTAATGTGGACAGAGGCATTTATTTAGAATGTCAGATCTCAAATTAGGATTTGTGGAGGAGCCGTTGTCAATCTACTGCTGGATGAAGGTCTCCCCAATGATCTTCCAGGTAGTGCGGTTGCAAGCTTCTCTTCTCCGTGTTGCTCCAACAATTCCTCTCATTTCATCCTCCCATCTAACTTTTTGCCGTTGTCTTGGTCTTTTGATATTCCTTAGAATCCAGTTGAATACCATCTTTGTCCAACAATGGTCATTTCTTCATGCGATATATCCGGCCCACTGCCATTTTAATTATTTCACCCTTATGATGATGCCACAGACTCTTGTTTGCTCTCAAACCTATTAATTCTTTTCCCTGTGTCTTCAGGTAATACCGAGGATACATCTCTCCTGAGTTGCCTGAGCTATCTTTGCATTAGGGTCCTAATTTCATGTCCAGTTATACACTTGCGGATTGCCTAGCACAGCTCCGCAAATATTTTTTTTTGTTCTATCAGCCTATGGGTGTTGTATGTCTTGTCATTTCCTCAGTAACTTCCTTATCTCATCTGATATTTTCTGAAACTGTTTTTGTTAACAATTCCACCATTTTTTTCTCCACTTTGAACTACGTCTATCATTTTTTTTAAATACATATTTGTTAATGTATCCACATGCGTCTCAAGCAAGCTGTTCGTTTTACCAAATATATCTATCTATATATTTCTGAAAGTGTTGTATGCGTGTCTGGTTCTCCTGTGCCTCAGGCCAATGAGATTGCTCCCTTGGCCGCCCGCCCCTGCACACCTCTCATTGGCCTGAGGCGGAGTGACGGGCCAAAGGTCACACACACACACGCGCGCGCACACGCACACACGCACACACTCTCTCTCTCTCACACCCCACCTCCCCCCCCCAAGCTCACACACCGGCGCCGCTACAGTCAGCGGGGGAGCGGCGCGAGCGCCCGGGACACAGCGGGGGAGCGGCCACAACACGCTGCCTCCCCTGCCTCACATGCACGTGGGAGCAGCCGGACGGGTGAGTGATCGAGTTGGCGGACGGGTACTGAGGTTGCCACGCCCGCCTCACCGTGTCTCACAGGCCCCGCGCTGCTGTCCTTCCCCCTCCCTACAAGTGCAGCTGCCACGGCCGCCTCACCGTGCCTCACAGGCCCCGCGCTGCTGTCCTTCCCCCTCCCTACAGCTGCGGCTGCCACGGCTGCCTCACCGTGCCTCACAGGCCCCGCGCTGCTGTCCTTCCCCTTCCCTACAGCTGCGGCTGCCACGGCCGCCTCACCGTGCCTCACAGGCCCCGCGCTGCTGTCCTTCCCCCTCCCTACAGCTGCAGCTGCCACGGCCACCTCACCGTGCCTCACAGGCCCCGCGCTGCTGTCCTCCCCCCCCCCTAACAGCTGCGGCTGCCACGGCCGCCTCACCGTGCCTCACAGGCCCCGCACTGCTGTCCTCCCCTCCCCCCAACAGCTGCGGCAGCCACGGCCGCCTCACCGTGCCTCACAGGCCCCGCGCTGCTGTCCTTCCCCCTCCCTACAGCTGCGGCTGCCACGGCCGCCTCACCGCGCCTCACACCTGCTGCCTCCGGGGATAGCATGAAGGGGGGGAGGCATGCGGGGGTGGGGGGGAAGAAGAGATGCAGGGGTGGGGGAAGAGATGCAGGGGGGGAAAGATAACACACCAACCCACCCACTCACCCACCCACCCACCCACTCACCCACCCACTCACCCACTCAACTCACCCACCCAGTCACTCACCCACCCACCCAGTCACTCAGTCACTCACCCACCCACCCAGTCACTCACCCACCCAGTCACTCACCCACCCACCCAGTCACTCACCCACTTACCCAGTCACTCACCCACCCAGTCACTCACCCACCCAGTCACTCAGTCACTCATCCACCCACCCAGTCACTCAGTCACTCAAAGTCACTCAGTCAAGTCACTCAGTCACTCACCCACCCACCCAGTCACTCAGTCACTCAGTCACCCACCCACCCAGTCACTCAGTCACCCACCCACTCACTCACTCAGTCAACCCACCCACCCAGTCACTCACCCACTCACCCACCCAGTCACTCACCCACCCACCCACTCACCCACTCACCCACCCACCCAGTTACTCAACCCAATCACTCAACCCAGTCACTCAGTCACCCACCCAGTCACTCAGTCACCCACCCAGTCACCCACCCACCCAGTCACTCAGTCACTCAAAGTCACTCAGTCAAGTCACTCAATCACTCACCCACCCAGTCACTCAGTCACCCACCCACCCAGTCACTCAGTCACCCACCCACTCACTCACTCAGTCAACCCACCCACCCAGTCACTCATCCACTCACCCACCCAGTCACTCACCCACTCACCCACCCACCCAGTCACTCAACCCAATCACTCAACCCAGTCACTCAGTCACCCACCCACCCACCCAGTCACCCACCCACTCACTCAGTCCCTCAGTCAACCCACCCAGTCACTCACCCACCCACTGAGCTCTGAAGGGGGGGGAATTGGACATGTGAGAGGGGGTGGGGGAACGGAGGTGTGAAGGGTGGAAGGGCCGGAGCTGTGAACGGGGGGAAGGGGGGAACCCAGCTATTAACAAGGGGGCCACATTCATGTGCAGGGGGGCCCCGATTGCTGTTAACGGGGGAGAAGGGGGAAGGGGGAGATAGAGAGGGGGAGCGAAGAAAAAAAGAGAGGGAGGGGGAGCGGAGAGAGGGGGGGAGCGGGAGAATTCAATGCCGGGCAACGCCGGGTATATCAGCTAGTATATATATATATATATATATATATATATAGATATAGATATATATATATATATATATATATATATATATATATATATATATATATATATCACTGCGATCCCCACCAAGTAGGTGGCGAAAAGAGAATACTGACAATAGCACAGAGTCTTATGTGTTATGTTTTCTATTTGGGCTTTTCGAGCTCACCTTTTTACCTAGTTAGGTTTTCATTGAACGTGATTCAGGAGCCCAATATCCCCCATAACTCTTTCTGAGGTGCTGGACTCATTTATTTCACCATCTCCATTTGGATTGACATTATTTTCATCTGTTTTTTTTCACTATTTATAGGGATTTTTTTAACAGGGTTAAAGCGAAGTACCAACGGACATCTTTTTTGCCCCTTGGGAATGGGCCTTTACCCCGAAACGTGGCCCCCTTTTCCCTGTAACACCACATTTGTGTGCACCCCTCCCTCCCATCTCCCTGAGATTTCCCTTTTCCTTTCCTACCCTTGTTTTCTCCCGCTCCTTCCTTGTCACATGTACCGCACACTGTGTGTGACCTACGCTCCTTGGGGGTTTGTGTTCTTTTCTTGATTAAATTAATTTGGCTTACACCTTTTTCAATTGCCATTTATGAGTGCTGGAAACATTGTTTTGTGTTTATTGATTGTGTCAAGGAAATAGTGTTCCACGTTACACCATTAAGTTTCTAGCTTTAGCCCCTTTGAGTGTTGTCTATTTTTTGTTTTGTTTTGAAACCGTATCATGTTTTTGTGTAATTTGTTTGATCAGGTTATTATTATCTATTATTAGGACATAGATTAAGATCTAATAACATTTTAGGTTTGAAATATGTGAAAATCCTAAGGGATTCACAAACTTTTTCTCGCCAATGTACAGTCCCACACCGACAGTCACAGACGGTCTATATCAGAGAGAGCATGCACTCAAGTATGCAGAAGGTTAAACTCCTAGCTAAGCGAGCAGATAGGGTGTGTCAGCCAACTGCTGATTGCAAGGGCTTTAAAAAGCAGTCAGCAGCCTAACCACAAACAGCAAGGATGCCGGTTGGAACAGTTCCTAGGCCTGCTGGATGCAGGGCCTGTCGTTTGGACCAAGACCACAGCCTGAGAGGGTCACAGGAAGAGACTTTAGTGTTGTCGCTTACAGAGGTAAAAGGGCTACGTATTGGTAAAGAGCTTAACTCTACAATCTGTAGTTAAGGAACTGACAAGTATGTTAGTGCTCCAAAGGGATCTAGGCATTGTGTTTTCGTTCCTGTTTAATTTTGTGCCCTTTCGTTAATAAACCTGGGATGCGAACCCTATGTTTCCTGCCTTAATATGAGAGAAAAGACCCTGCAAAGTGGTGAGTTGTCACAACACATATACAAATATATCAGTGTTTCCCAACCGGGGTTCCACGGTACCCTTGAGTTCCGTGAGAAGATCAAAAGGGTGCCATGGGATTTCCCCGATCTCTCGGAGTAGGGCCATTGCTAGGGGGCTGGGTAGTTTCCTCTATCCTGATTGTCTGCTGCTGGTTAATGCAGCCAATCAGGAGGAGATTTCAGGAGCCTGCGGCATGTGGCCAAGCAGAGGAGGAAGCAGCATGGACCGGAGAGAGACGAGGCTGTGTGTCTGTCCTGTGTGTATTTGTCCTGTTGTGTGTGTGTGTGTGCGCGTGTATTTTTTCTGTCCTGTTGATATTTGTTTTCTGTGACTCCCTGCCCCCTCTGACTCTCTTCCCCTCTTACCCCCTGTCCCCTGTGACTCCCTGTCCCCTGTGACTCCCTGCCCCCTCTGACTCCCTGCCCCCTCTGACTCTCTTCCCTCGTACCCCGTCCCCTGTGACTCCCTGTCCCGTGACTTCCTGCTCCCTCTAACTCCTGTGATTGTCTGTCTCCTGTGAATTTGTATGTCTCAGCATCCTGTGTTTTCTGTGACCCTGTCCTGTTGTTGGGGTGCCTCTGCAACTATGATTAGGGGTGCCCTTAGAGAAAAAAGTTTGAAAACCACTGACACCTATACACCGCTTTGATATCTGGTTTTGAAGTGTTTGTACAATTCAAAGCATATGGACCTTCATTACATCAATGGGAATATCTATAACTAACTATAAAATGTTCATATGTAAGAGATCTCAAGAATACAGATAATACACAATATAATATATACATGGTCCGGTCTGCACCCTGAATGTCACTTGCTGGTATGTCATATCTGTAGCGGTAGGGGTAGCCAGCCTCACATAATAAAGGTGAAGCCGGGCTGGCTGCCCCAATAATGTGTGTAATGGCCGCATCTGTGAGATTCATTTGGCCTGGATGTAATGTTTTCTTTAACTTCTTCCAGAAAAGAGCTAATCACTGTGTGATGTCTGGAAGGGGGAAAACTGTGTGTCTTGGGGAACGGGATATGTAAGAACCAAAAAGCACTTTATTTCCTATGTTAGCATGTTCCCCACACAGTTAGCAAGCCAGTGATGTGATTTATAGTGCTAGCATTTCTCTGCGTGCAGACCCAGTAATTCACTTAGCTGGGCTGCAGGCAGAGAAATTCCAAGTCGTGACGAAGGCAGGGGGCGGCTGAGTACCAGGACAATGGTGAGCGAGGAAGGGCTGATAACCAGGTCCGGGGAAGGACTCTCAGCGGGGCAGCGACTTTGTTCCTCCAAGACGCTGCGACGCCTACCCGGGGGAGGTATAGAGCTGGCCAAGAGAACTGTTGCCGGGTCTCAGTCTTGTAGGCGCGATTCCCAATGGCCAGTTTGAATTTCCCGCTCGCCAGCAGCTCCTGCCTCGAGGGTGGTCCAGAGTAAAAAAAAAGCCAGCACCCAACTCTGATTGGCGCAGCCGGACTAGCCCTCGTCCTCTGATTGGCTGCAGCCTCACGATCCACGCTCTGACTGGCCAGCAGCTCCTGCTTCGTGAAAAGTATAGCAACCGAGTGGTATGTAAAAAGTTTGGCTGATTATGGAACCAGATGAACTTTGAGCTGATCGGAGACACGGCTGGCGGGATTTTATAGCAATGGGAAGCTGGAGAAAAAGACGTTCAGGGCAAGCCTACTGAAGCAGGCCCCTGCACTTAGCTGAGGCTAGTTTCTTGCCCCACTGGCCCCCAGTTGGTGAGTGTTTCATTGTGACTGTGTATTTTGTGTGTTTGCTGGCTTGCCAGAATAAACTCTGTTTATTCAACTGTGTTCTGTCGGTGATAGTGATCCCGGTGGTTTCAGTGTTAAAAGTTCTGGTCTCCCGTGACAATATCCATAAACTAATAATGTGTTTTGAGAAATTACTTTAGAAACTATAAAATAATAAAGTTGCTCTTCTTTGATTTAGATTACCATATTCCTCAGACAGGCAGAACCATACAATACTGTCTGTCTGTGTTTTGCGGACAGAAGTCAATTTTGTGCTCTAAATTATGTACTACTGAATAACAAAAATATGATAATCCTGATGTGTGAACTTCTTTATGAATTTATAACATGGAAATTAATGGTAATTTACATATGAATGTCACAGTCTGCATAAATCCCTGTGACAGTCATAGACTGTGTATATTAGTAGGAGGTTGCACTATGCCTACTTTCCAGTATGTGGGAGGTTAACTCCACTGGCTAGGCAATCTGCAGGCAGGCAGTTGTCCTTAAAGAAATAGAGCTCCCAGGTAAGGAGCTAATTTGTACTTCCACATCCATCCAGCTAGTGATACAGTCTCTTTGGTAACAGGGCTGGATGACAGGAGAGTTCCATTGATAACCTCCACTAAGATGGGACATTCCTTGGGTCGAGTTGACAGACCTTTAGTTTGAGCGAACTCTATGTCAATTACGTTTCCTGATGCTCCAGGGTCAAACATAATACAAACAATATGGTGAAAAGATATAAGCGCTCCCTCTACAACCAATGTGATGATGTAGTGATTCAAGTGACACAAAATTATACGTGACTTAATAGAGAGTGACAGCCCCCTGAGACTCTACACTTGCAAGACGAGTTATCAAGCAGTAAAAGTCGAAACCAGAAGTGACGGCAGAGGTACCGGAAATGACGTTGTGGAGTCCAGGGCTGGGACGCTGCTCCAAACAGCTGCTACATGCAGGAGAGGCGTTCGCGGGACACCACGGAGATGCTGGACAGGGCAGGACGCCACACCAGGACCACCAGCGACACCTAAGGGGATGGTGGTGGTGAGCTAGTCCATGTCGTTGAAGCACCATACTGTACACTATAAGTGTTAAATGCCTTTTATAATTGCACAGAATGTGAGTGCGTTTTATATCTTTTTATTTTTGATCTGTGCAATGGTTCTTCTCTTTTATGTTTTGGGGTACCAACAACTCAACACCTACATCTGAGAAAAGATTGCCTGAGTTTTGGATATGCCGACTAATCTGTCACACTGAGTAAGCAACACATAGGAGCCAAGATTTTCCAATAAACATATACTACATCTACACTTAGATTTGTTTTTTCTGTTTATATTTTTGGGTTGAATATCTCCTATGCTCCCCCTGGATTTTGAAGAATACCAGAGTCAAACATAGCCAGGACAGGGATCCCCACATCACCCTCTTGTAGTTTAAGTTGAAGCAAAAAGTGGGACTGACTCAACAAGCTGGACTGAATGTGGTTAGCGTCATAATCAGGTCAGATAAGGAATTTTTTTTAATACTGCCTAGCTCAAATTCTCTGGTTTGATCTGGGTTTTTCCGATGCTCCTTGACCTCTGGGCTTGTTAGGGTAGGCAGAGATGTAGTGTCCTGCACGTCCACAATATAAACACAGATTGGCAGAATGCTGATGAGCTCTTTCGTACTTGCTTATAGGGTCTCAATCTCTTTTCTTCATCGGCTCCGTTTCTGAGGAAGATGTCGTCGCAGTAGAGTTTTGGGTCATGGAGGCGCTAGCTCTATTTCCAGTGTTCAATCGTACATAACTAGCAGTCACTGTGGGATTTGTTCAAACTACAGGTGAAAAGCAGGATTGCAGACCTATCTGATACATGTGAATGTGCTCAAAAGTAATATTTGTATTTGCTGTATGCTGTACGATGGAGGGTTGTTGTCACTTTTTTTTTTTACCCACCATAATTTATTTCATGTGTGGTTCAAACTTCAGTAATTGTAAAAGTGAGAACATCTGGCAGATGAATGTTTAGGATACCACAACTGATTGGAATGTGCACAATTTGTGGAACTTTATACTTAAACGTAATATATTCATTTAAGAGCTATTTCGGGACTAGGAACTTTAAAGGTGTAGCTCCCCCCAAAAAATCACCTACTGTATCTTGAACATTACAGTAGCTCAATTTGATTCCAGCTAAAGCCAACTTCATTTTTATTTTTAAAGGCCAAAAGCTTGAAGTAGAGTGTTCACATGTCAACTTCTGCTGTTTATTCTCAATTGCCACATCCCACAAGGAAGCACAGAGCTGTTTTCCATGCCGATTTCACAGAGAGTTATCGAAGAAGCTGTTGTATAGTCAGCTTCTCTAACAAAGCTCTTTGAAGTCCAGTGATGTCACAGAGACTGGTTTAACATAAAGAAATCAGGATGCGTGCAACTTGGGATGCCCCCAAAAAACTGAGGACAGACAATAAGTAACAAAAAGGAATTGCGTGGGAGAAAAAACAGATAGGTAGCGCTAATCTCTGAAGTGAATATTATATAGTATAGGTGACCAGCTGGCTGCCTGCGATATAACACTGACCCGAGGTCAGGTAATAGATAGTGAAAACAAAATTATATCTATGGCGCACGGCTTATACAGAATAATTATACATTTGTAAAGGATATATACAACCAGAAACGATGATGCTGGCAGATCCAATATGATACTCCACGTGTGGATGATCAAACATGAACGAAAAATGAAAATACATAGTATAATACTGTATAACACTTAGTGAACACTAAAGACAAACAGAGAAAACAAATGCTGAGAACAACAGGTGACTACAATAATTTAAAAAAAAAAACACATTGGGACAGACCTCTGCAGCTCTTGGTATTCCACAACTCGATACACGTGTACCTGGGAAATCCAGCTGCAGAGGTCTGTCCCAGCGTGAGCAGGGCTGCTGTCCCATACCCCAGCCGTGGTTTGCAACAACACGGCGCCGATGTCTGTGAGGAGTGCATGGAGTAGCCACAGATGAGAGGGGTTACTCTCCGATTATCCACTGCCTCATTCCTACCATCTTCTGGTGAGCGGGCACTCTTGCCCTAGCAGGATTGTACAAGTGGGACCCATATTCATTTTTATCACAAATTGTGTTTAATTTTTGTACTGATTTATTATGTCATATTAAATGTGTTTTTTTAAATTATTGTATTCACCTGTTGTTCTCAGCATTTGTTTTCTCTGTTTGTCTTTAGTGGTCACTAAGTGTTTTACGGTATTATACTATGTATTTTCATTTTTCGTTTCATGTTTGATCATCCACACGTTGAGTATCATATTGGATCTGGCAGCATCATCGTTTCGGGTTGTATATATCCTTTACAAATGTATAATTATTCTGTATAAGCCGAGCGCCATAGATATAATTTTGTTTTCGTTTTCAAAAAGGAATTGGGTGCTACAGGCAAAGGACCTAGTCAGGGTAACAACATGTAATACAAGTGAGGGAGCCGTGCACACCAATAAGAGATGCAAGAAAAACTTAGTGCAAAAAAATCATTTTAATGACTGGGCGCAGTCATATAACATCCAACATTTCACCCCTGATGAAGGTGCTAGACGCTGAAACGTTGGATGTTATATGACTGTGCCAGTCATTAAAATGATTTTCTTGCATCTCTTATTGTGACGCAAGGCTCCCTCTCAAAGACTGGTTTACCAGGTTAACTAGAGTTGTGGGCTAAAAAAAATTGGGAAGCAACCCCAGAAGCAAGATGTCAGTTGGTGCTACTTATCACTTACAGTTCCCCAATCTTCCATTGTAATCAAATGGTGTTAATAGAAGTATGATCCAGGATGCGCAAAAAGTTATTTACTTACATCCTCTGATTCAAAAACATGGCAGATCATCTTGTACTGCTTCTTTCCCTCCTGGGCTCCTGGTGTCGTCTCTATACAGTCTTGCGAGGCAGATCTGGGCATGCGGCGTCGTGCCATTAAAACAACAATGTTGCCAATGTCGGCAATGTATGAGATTGTCCGCAGTGCGTGGTCCATCATTGTCTCCTGGGCACAGAAATAGAAGACCAAATAGTAAATATTCAATACACACTACTTCTTCAATAGCTCTGTTTTAGTACTGTAAACGTGGCCACAAGTGTACTTTGAACCCAAGGCAAGTGCTGGGGTTCTGAGTGTTATAGTTCACATCCGCATCAGTAGTCTCATATACTTATACAGATACTTAAAGATCTGAGAAGATTGAGAAGGAGTGGCTCAGTGAGTAAAGACACTGACTGGCACTGAGAGTTTGAAGCAGGGGGAACCTTGTTTAATTCCCGGTGTCGGCTCCTTGTGACCTTGGGCAAGTCACTTTATCTCCCTGTGCCCCAGGCACCCAAAACATAGATTGTAAGCTCCACGGGGCAGGGACCTGTGCCTGCAAAATGTCTCTGTAAAGCGCTACGTAAAACTAGCAGCGCTATACAAGAACATGCTACTATTATTATTAAGATCAAAAAACTAGGTGGCACTTCTGCTTTCACCCTTTCCTTGCTTAAAGCAGAGGAGCCCAACTCCAGTCCTGAAGACAACCCTCCCCCACACCAGGTCAGATTTTAAGGATATCCCAGGTCCAGCACAGGTAGCGCAATCAGTGACTGGAGTTGAGCACCCCTGGGTTAAAGGGCAAGCATGACACCCGTTCCTCTGCGATGCATCACTCCCTCCTCCAGCATTACAAACGTGAATGATACAGTCCCACTTACTGCATGCAACAATAAAAAACATATTTCCTGTGCATGCAATGCCTTTACTTTCTCCTTTTTATCCGGATCACATACGTCACTATGAAATATTGATATCATGTTTATGGGGGCTGGGAATCAAAAAGTTACCTTTTTTTTCAATCATTGATCCACAATTGTGCCCTGATCACTGCACATACAGTATGGAATGTCTGAAACATTGGATCTGAGCCTATGCCTGCAGTAAGCATTATATAATAAAGATGTCATATACAGTTAGGTGTCTGTAAATGTGATGTTATGTGGCTAAGGTGACTTTCGATTAAGTTCTACTGCAATATACAGCATGTTGCTAAACAAGAACGCACCTAGAAACCCAGAATTGTCATTGAAGATTGAGGCAAATCACTCCCTTGGTATAAATGAGTTAACCTTGTTTTCTTCCTAATGCTTCTCCACCACCTCAGCAGAGCCATAATTACTTGTCCACGGGGAGATATGCATTGTATGTGACTGTTTGTACTTGGCAAACATCCTGTGACTTTGCAGACTAAGAGATTGGGAAGCTATGATTCCTATCTTCCCTCATCATACAGGTAATCATCAGAAATCGCGGCGTTTTAGCTCTCGCTGTTATTTTCTCCTGGTTTTCCGAATGTGGCTTTAGTGTCAACTTTGATGTGTAGAATTAAGAGATGTCTGGAACAGTGACAATTATGTGCTGGCAAATACAGACTGTACAGATTTTACCAAAACACTAAAAGGGAACAAGTCCGTTATTACTGTATACTGTACATAGTGTTTGTACACCCCAACATATGGGCATAAGGACAAGATATCATTAGGAATGTCACATTGTAACAAGAAGATACAAGAGAAGACATTATGACTGTGCCATCTGTGCTGAGGCAGGGATATCCTTAAAACCTGACCTGTTGGGGGTCCTTGAAGACTGGAGTTGGTCACTTCTGCCCAATTATATCCAACTTACCAACGTTCTGGCAAGTTGGAGTATAAAACCAGGACTGAATTATTATCACACTGGCAGTTATGTTTTTGTGTGATTAACCCACTTATAGTTCAACAACAACAAAAAAAGACTTCTTAGAAATGATTGTATTAAAAAAAAACATTGAAAAATGTACTTCTTTAATTATATTATGCCCTGCGCTTCCGATCCACATTTATCCCAAAGGAATTCATTATAATATTACTGTACATTTCTAACAAGAACACCTGCTTTACTTTAAACCATGGTTTTGTTTTTTAAATGAAGATATCTGTATTTATTAACTAGGGTTATTTAATTAGCTAAATGACAACATGCCTTGTGTGAAAGACACCTCTCACTCATCGCATAGGAACAATTTCACACATACACCATAAAGTCAAACGATGGCTTTTTACCGCCAGCTGTTGTTTTTCTTAGAAATTCCGGCTTATTAAAGGAGCAATCCAGGCTTAATTTGTTTTTTTTTTTATATATTTATTTTTTAATTACAGGGTTGAAGCTGGGGGTCTCCGGAGCTGAATCGCTTTGATTTCAGCTCCGGGGACCCCCTGCTTCCAGAGATTCTTCCCTGCGTAGTGGGTGCTGTTATCTGCCAAGTTTAAGGGTCCTGTTCACGTGAGCCTATAGGAGGTCGCACTGGATGATGTCACGGCTTCCTATTGGCCCACGTGACGTGGAATATTTAAGGGCCGTCATCATGTTAGGCACCCAAGTTCCCTGGCTGCAGAGATACCGGCACCTCCAACGGAGGTAAGTATCTCTGGAAGCAGGGGGTCCCTGGAGATGAAATTAACATAGTTCAGCTCCAGAGACTCCCTGCTTCAATCCTGGGTGTGTTTTTTTTAAAGAAATGAAACCTGAATTGCCTCTTTAACCCATTTGATGCCACAGGAACCCTTTATACTACAAAGATAAGGTTCTGATCTTAAATATTGAATTGCATTAATGAAGAGAGAAAACAAGGCAAATTTAAAAAAATCCTGGAGAAGTGCAGGGTCCGTATCAGTAGTTCTAGAACCAGCATACTGTAGGTTTTATTTTCCATTAAACTGCAATAGTGCCGATCCCCCCTCCACTGTGAGCAGTGTTAGATTTCCCATTTAGGCCCAGGCCTAAGGCAGCAACATTTTGGGCCGGCCAATTTTTTGGCCCCCATATAATTTTGCCGCGCTCTCTAGCCTATCAGACCTAATGGGAAGGTACTTGCCTGTGTCGTCCACCTCCTTTCTGCCGCCCTCCTGCTCCTTTGGAATCCTGGCGCCCAATGAAGCTGAAGACGCATATAACGTGATGTAACATGGCGTCTCGATGCCATGGCAACGTGATGTCAAATTACGTTGAGTTTCCATGGCAACGCACTGCCATGCGACGTCACTTTGGTGGGCGTCATTTGACGCCGGGATTCCAAAAGAGCAGGAGGGCGGCACCAAGGAGGTGGCAGACGCAGGCAAGTGTCTAGGGGCGGAAAATGTTGAAATCCGCCGCTGACTAAGAAGGGCCCTTGCATATGCGTGAGTTTCGAGAGAGACCCCTTCTTATTTGTGAAGCAGGGGATCTAGTGTCTACAAGGGTCAAGGTTATGATATAAGGGGGCAGGGCAATAGTGTGAGGGGACAGGTGTGATGACATAAAGGGGCAGAGTTATCACACGAGGGGTGGTATGCCTTGTGAGGGTGGGGTCCATGACATTAGGGGCAGGGTTATTATGAGAGGGGAGGGTTAAGGATTATGTCTCGGTCTCCCGTGAGCGTGAGCTACCTTATGCAGCGTAAGACCATGAGACAGAGCCCTAATGCATGAGTCTTAACAGGGTAGCACACAGAAACTTGTATAGACTTCTGTCACATCTTTAACTTTCACGTCTTCTGTGCGTTTAACGTATTCAGTTGTGTTAATAAAATACAGCAACCAAGGGGTTAACGTTCATTTTAAAAAATACATATTTTTCTCTGTCTTCCATGAGGTTACATGGGTCAACATTGTATCTGCATTAATGGGCCAATAAAACAATATGTTGATAATTGAAGTGACTGGTGACAGTGTACGGATGTACCAGAGATTTGACCTGATCTCCAGGGTATCTTGAAAGGTAAACAGAGGAGAGAAGAGGGTCACTATATTAGTTATTAAAGATCCCCCATTATGCAAGATAATTAAAATTTGGTGCAATTTACAAGGATAAAAAATATAGATTTTTGACAAGCCAAAATACAGAATTGTACAAACAGTAAACATGACAAGGTGTCTGGGTTGCATGTGTCAGATATTTCTCAAAATTAGAATTAGCCCTGTCAAGACAGATACTGTATGTAGGCGTGCATTAAAATCATACGAATGCAATGATGAGGATAGCATTACTCTATGGAGTTATAGGGAGAGGGTTATAGGGTATTTTATATTCAGATTAATTTGAGCTTAAAATCATTTCCTCTCCCAGCCATAAATGTCAGGAAAGGTTGATGATTGCGGGATGCGACACACTCACAAAAGGTTGGACTGCCCTCACAGGGGCAACGTTTTGGGCATAAAAACTATGCATTTGAGTATCAAAAGTAGAATTCAACAAAAGCGAATGCTATATAATCTTCACGTCTTTGAAGGGATCTAATATTGTTTGATGGTAACGTATAGTTTCTCAGCTTTATTATTTGATAAACTATATATGTATGTGTGTGTGTGTGTATACAGTATATGTTTTTGGAACATTCCTTTGTTGTAAACAAGCAATGTATGCTTTTCTGATATTAAATCTAAAAATGTAATGTTTTGGCTTTGGGCTCTAATTGAAGCTAGATACCTTTTTGAACAGGTTAACCAAATTTTCAGGCACATTTTGCTACATTGAGTTTTTGTGTTAATTACATATTTTGTCTAGTTAACAGGGGCCCAAGGACTCCGCAGGGTAAGACCTTACTTTATTCTTGGCAGTGGCAGCATATTGAGGTGTAGTGTGCTGGTATTTGGGGAGATATTGCTCATTGTTAGTACCCTACGGGAAGGTAAGTGAGTCAGCTGGATAGCTGAATGTTTTAACCCCTTTCACATACTCAAGTCACATGCACACAGGTGCGGCGTTCATGACAACTGCATTAAATAAGCCATGTAACCTTGGCGTATAACTGATAGAAATCACCATGTTTCTATTACCGTATGTAATTTAATGTTCAAGTAGGTGAGGTGGTCCTGGACAGTGTAGGTTAGATGTAGGTTATAATAACTTTGAAGGCACTAACATGAGCGTTTTTTAATTGGAGCATAGGGAGATGAAGAAAATAGACCCAAGTGATTTCACTTGCTCCAGACATCCAACATAATGACAGATTATGTATTCAACTATATAATTTGTCATATTGGATATAGCCGTGTGGCTTCTTGTCTTTTGTTACTGTACATACACACGGTCACAATCCCAGTAGCACTCCCCATGACATAAATGTATATGGAGTGGTGGGTTTGGGTTTTGAGCTTGCAGGGACTGTATGTGTTTGTAAATGTCAATTCGTAACAATTGTTTGGAGGTTTGTGACCCCTTCTCCCTGGTTTTAAAGCAGTAGTCCAAGCTGCGTTTTTTTTTAATTTTATTTTTCCATTAATATGTGCATCAATACTATCCACACAATGATAAGTAATTAGCCAAGTTCCCGATCGATCCGTTCTCCTGTGATCGATTAGCGAAGATTCAGCTTGGGAGTTCACTAAATGGCTGTCAATGCAACAGAAGAGGACCAAAGATGCAAAGTTCTGTGGTGAAGGTCATGTGACCAGGCAGTCACTAGATACAATTGGTGCACTGCTAGAGAGGGCCGGGTTCAAAAAGGGGTGTGCCAGAGCCCGTTTCAGAAAGAGATTTGACTTTGTAAATGGTTGCTATAGAAACAAAAAATACTTGTTAAACTATAATACATTAAAAATGTCATTCAGAGTTGTTTTTTTTTTTTTTTTAAATGCTACAAGTATTTACTCCCAGTAGAGAACTGATTTAGTTTAAAAATAAAAAACCCACATATAGGATACTGCTTGGTCTGCAGCTTTAAGCTCACTCATCCCACCCTTAAATAGCAGGTCTTGTGATGCACCTATGAGTGACCGGTCTATTAAGACTTCGTCCTCCATCAGGGAGGTACAGAGAACGTTTGCAGATAGTGTTAGGGGATTCCTTGGCTTGGTTTGCAGGCTTATAATGCTTTAGCCAAAGAATTTAACTAAATGACCCTCACTTATGAGAAGTATTTAACTATATAATTTGTCATATTGGATGTAGCATCAGGGCTTCTTGTCTTGTTATATCCAGCATAATATCACAAAGGCTACAAAGACCGTAAGGAAGAAAAATGAAACGTACCTGTGTATCAGCGTTTAAAACTTTGATGCTCTGTGTCGATATAAAAAGATCCACTTCTGTTAACGTCGGGGAATCTCCCTCCGAGTTCTAAAACATGTCAATTAAAAGCACAAGAAGAAATAAGTGATAAAGCAATCTCATTTAAAACAAATATAACGATGGTAACACCAATGGATGTACAACGAATGAATGCTGAATGGTAACTATTTGCACTCAGTCACACAGCTATGATACTTTCATATTATAGTTTTATTCTGTAGGATCGCAAAAAGGGGGAGTTACCCAGTGACGGATTCTCTACCTTCTTGTTGTAGGACCATAAGTCACAACTTCTGCGTTTATACTTGGAAACAAGGATATAATACGGTATTAACAATTTCCACCTCTGTGTTTAGTCATCATAACCCAGTGATGGGAATTATTAGGGTAAAGTCGGTGGGGTTGTGAAGAGGTTCCTGTGACTACCAGGTCTTTGCATGCAGTACTTTCCTCGCATACCCTTTTACTTCCTCCAGTACATTGCACTATTTTAAACATTCTCCCTTCCCTTTTATCCGTTCTTCATAAAGTTGAACCTAAGGCCGCGCTTATAGTGCGCGCGACGGCGACGCGACCGATGACGTCACCCGTCGCCGCTAGCGAAAGTTGTCATTCGCTTTCCGGCGACGTCGCGGGCGACCAGGTCTTTGATTGGTTCAGAGGCTGTCACACGTGGCGACAGCCTCTGAAAAATCAAATTTGACCAGCTTCAAAAATTTGCACCACCAGCATCGCTCCCGTCGCTCCGTCACGTCGCGCTTACTATAAGCGCACCCGACTGCGGCATTACATTTGTTTTGTAAGCGCAGCCTAACGGAAAACCGGCAAGTTTGCACGGCTGTAGTGATCGGCAAGGTTGCAACTTTATTTCTTTTTTAACATTAATTATTTTACAGTTTAATGAATAAACTTCTAAGTGTGCTAAGCCCTTTCTTTTATTTTCTGCACCGCTTATTCCCCTTTATGTAAATTAAACATTAATAGCATGCATGTTAAACATAAATGTTTAAGTTGCAACCTTGCCTAGAAGACGTGCAAACTTGCCGTTTTCCGTTAGCCATTATTTTTTTGTAATTTATGTGGGGGAAATAACAACATTTTGAGAATTTTCACAGGAGGATTTAATGCTATAATGTTAAAAAAAAAAAGTGAAATGTCTCCTTTAAGCAGTTAAAAAAGGGTCACGTGACCAACGGGATCTTTTTATGCAAATGTTGTTGTGTTCGCAAATTTTTGCAAAAAGTTCCAACACGTCGACTCTGGGTAATTTTTAATTAAAATCTCTAGAGGAGCAGTAAATAAAGGGCCATGAGCCTCACTACAGTTGGTGCCATTAGACTGCTTAATATATTAAGGAAGTCCCCCTTGCTCCACCATTCATGCTTCCTACTTGACAGCATAAGCAGATTAATAATGCACTCGGATATGTTTTTCACAAAATAGTCTACTGGAAATAACAATTCAGGTGGAATGAAAGGGTTCTATTAGCAGAGTTGATTTTGACGTTCATTTAATGAAACTCTCAATGGCCCTAATTCAAGATTGGAAGAAGTGTTATAATGCACAAACACATTAACGTTCATATACTGTAAGTGAATGGAAGGTAATGCATTATTGTAGAACTGTTGCATTGTTAGAAAAATCAGGATTTGGTTCGGGTCTCGCTTAGCTAAAAGGAAAAAATATTCTGCCTTGAGGGGGATAAAAAGGCACAAACAGATGTGCCAGCCAGCATAACGTTATCAAGAGCAGAGATCTGCCTCGGCCAATTTTATATAATTATAATATCCTCTCATGATAAATACCATGAGGCGTAAAAACAATGCTGTAGGGGATAGTTTTTGAACTGGTAAATTACATCCCATCAGCCACGAGGCAGCTGTCACATAGAAATGCTCATCTATCCATTGTGTGTGTGTGTGTGTGTGTGTGTGTGTGTGTGTGTGTGTGTGTGTGTGTGTGTGTGTGTGTGTGTGTGTGTGTGTGTGTGTGTGTGTGTGTGTGTGTGTATACATATACTGTATATATATGTGTGTGTGTGTGTGTGTGTGTGTGTGTGTGTGTGTGTGTGTGTGTGTGTGTGTGTGTGTGTGTGTATGTGTATATATATATATATATATATATATATATATTTGTGTGTATATATATATATATATGTATATATAAGCACAGCACAAGGGGTAGGGGGAAAAAAAGGAGTATGTCCAGTCCATCATGCAAACATACACCCACGTTTCCATTTTTTAACTGTCACTCATTAGTTGTTGCATAGCAACACCCCCCCCCCCCCTGTACTTTTTCGCGCTTTTTTTTAATATAAATTGTGTGGCCATTGACATGTTACATTCAAACTCTGACATAGTGTAGACTGCAACGTGCAGACACTTCAAGGGATCTGCTCAGTCTGGATTCCGGAGGCTTGACAATTGGACAATGAATATATGATGTGACATATCTATAGTCATTAGCCCAAGTCATCAGAGCTTGAAATCCTGACTCGCACAGGCTGTCCTACATGACAAACTAACGTTAAAATACTTGCATTGGTTTTTGGTATAAGAAAAAAAAACCCCAGCATCAATCTCGTGTTATTGTTCTGTGCAGTCTGGGCGTAATCCCGGTGAGAAGGGAGATGTGGGTGCCAGGGTTTGCCAGGGTTTGATTTCCCATGGCTACTCGCATTGTCTGATGTCCTTCTAGGGCAGCGGTTCCCAACTCCATTCCTCAAGGGCCAACAACAGGTAAGGTTTTCCGGATATCCCAGCTTCAGCCCGAGTAGTTCAATCAGTGGCTCAGTCATTTTAATTGAGCCGCCTGTGCTGGAGCAGGAATATCCTTAAAACCTGGCCTGTTGGTGGCCCCTGGGGACTGCAGTTGAGCGCCTCTACTCTAGGGTATATCCAGATAGAGGCAGGTCATAACTTTTCAGGCATAGTATAATAACGCATACATTATTAAATACTTAACACTGCTTATGTCAGTTAGCCATTTGGAGTGGTTATAGGAGAAGGTAGGGGGTAGGTTACTTCGTGCGGTATTATAATATGATGTATTAAATTGTCTCTCTCTGTCAGCCGCCTTTTCCTGGTTTTCATGTTGGGAGTATGGTTATCTTAAAGAGGCAATCCAGGCCGGCGGATATTTTTGCAATTTTCTTTTATATAGCATTGAAGCAGTGGGGGTCTCTGTAGCATAACCCCATTAATTTTGGCGCTGGGGACCCCCTGCTTTTGGAGATATTTACCTCCGAATTAGGTGCCGGTAGCAGCTCTCCTCGGCTGCCTGGGCTCACAATATGTCCGCAACTAAAGTTTTCGAGTCCTGCTGGCCAATAGGAAGTCGCAACAACTTTGGTGCGGCTTCCTATTGGCCCATGTGACGCAGGAGCTTTAAACTTGAAAGCCTTGCTTGCGGAGCCGGAGAGGCTACCGGCACCTACTTCTTAGGCAAGTATCTCCGGAAGCAGAGGGTCCCCAGAGCTGAAATTATCGGGGTTCAGCTCCGGAGACCCCCTTCTTCAATGCTATAAAAAAAAGATGTGAAAACAAAATCATCATCTTCGATTGCTTCTTTAATTACAGCTGCATTTGCCTTTATATCGCAGCATCAAATATAAGACATTTCTCACATCTCACAATAAACATTGGTAGGGAATGCTCTTCCACGACGTCATGTGCAAACATAGCAGCATGTACTTGTATAGCGCTGCTAGGTTTTACGAAGCGCTTTACAGAGACATTTTGCAGCCACAGGTCCCTGCCCTGTGGAGCTTACAATCTATGTTTTTGATGCCTGAGCCCCAGGGAGATAAGGTAACTTGCCCAAGCTCACAAGGAGCTGATACTGGGAATTGAACCAGGTTCCCCTGCGTCAAACTCAGTGCCAGTCAGTGTCTTTACTCACTGAGCTACCAACATCAGAAATATGAGGCTTAACATCTGCATATTCAGACTCTTAAAGCTGCAGTTCAGGCAATATCCTGCATGAGTGTGTTTTTTAATAAATCAGTTCTATAGTAAGAAAAAATACTTTTAGCATTTTCTGTTTTTAAAAAAACAACTTTGAAAGACCAATTTTCTTGTATACTATTTTAACAACCATTTGCTAAGGCACTGCCCCTTCATGTCCTGTCACAAGCCCTGGCACACCCCTTTGTCAGCCCTGCCCACATGTCAGTGCAGGAGTGCTCATGAATATTCATGAGCTTCCACTGAGAGACAGAAGCAGAAGAAAAACATATGCCAGCTCTAATGATGTCACCAAATTTCGCCTATCAATACATGGAGAACAAATTGACCTGCAGCTATACAGTTCTTTAGGTAATTACAGATTGCACACATGAAACTATTGAAGTAAAAAAATAAATAAATAAAAAAAAAAGACTGAACTGCAGCTTTAAAACCAATATAATTGAAAACTACAGCTCCTATACCCGAGACACCAATAGCTGACTACATGAACTGATTTTTTCTTACAGGGTAAATAACTACTTTATGTTCCTAAAATGACAGCCTAATTGTCTACTGAAGACACAGCAATCCACACAGAATACAGGATAATATGGGTGACATTATAATTATAATAAACTGCTGTGTTCTACCTTTCATGTGATGTTCTATTATACAGTAGAGACAAAATAAAAAAAAATGTGGTGTTTAAAAGGTGGTATTATACTGTATTTTAACTACATAAATACTAAAGTAGTCTATATCCCATTGTAAGAATGCATTAGAGGTCTCTCTCAGGAAAGGGAGAAAAACGCTGCTATAAATGCCTGTTGCAAAATAAATAGATGTATGAATAAGACATTGCTTGGTGAATATTAGTAATTTGCTATAGGTGATAAATACTCAAATCCCGCACTGTTAGCCTACAAATAATCCTATGCTGAGAAGTATTCAAATGAAGCAATTTTGTCAAATAGGAAGAAAAATCTAACTGTATCCCTAATCTTGAGCAAACAATAAGAAGTAAACCATTTCTTGCTGTGTAAATGAATAATAGATACATGGCCAAGTAATAATGTATCTATTGTGACAATGTGTTTGCATGTAAATTGGTAAATACAAAGTTTGATACAAATATTTAATAGCAGCTGAATTACTGCATTGTTTTTTTTACAACATGGGCTTTGGTTTCATTCTGGTCCATGTCTACTAAGCAATGCTATTCCATCAAATATAATCTGATGCCAGAAGACACCTTAAAAGCCTTTGAAAGTGAAATTGTACATTTGGTGGCTTAACTATAATGTTGCTCTGTAGGTCTAAGTCTCATTAAGGTTTAGGTTATCGTTTTGAGAAGAGCAAGGTATATTCCGTAAAAGTTATTGTGAATAGAACAACAAATACGGAGCTCATTTTTCTTGACGGTAAAAAGTCGATAGGTGTACCATCTTGGGCTATCCTGCATTCGCAGAACCACTGCTTGTTCTTCGTCCTCAACCAATTCATCTTTACTATATACTGTAGGCCGGGGTGCTCATCTCCAGTTCTCAAGCCCCCTCAACAGGGCAGGTTTTCAGGACATCCCAGCTTCAGTGCAGGTGGCCCAGCCCAACTTCTGCGTTCAGCCGCCGGGCCCCGGCTCTCCCCAGCTCCTGAGGGCGTCCTGCCTCTCTCCCCCCTCACTTTCACCAGTGCATGCCGTAGCTGACCTGGACTTCTAACCTGCACCGGTGGAAGAGATACCTGGCGTGGGAGAGAGGCTCATAAGAGCTGGGGGAGCCAGGGTCAAGGTAAGTGTGTGTTGCATTTGTGTGTGTGTGTGTGTGTGTGTTGGATTTTGTGTGTGTGGAAGGGGTGGGGTGATTGTGTGGGTATTGTGGGAGGGGAATTGTATGGAAGGAGGAGGATGTGTCACTGTTGATCTCCTCTTCTCCCTCTGCCACTTGCTCTCTTGACCCCATTCCCTCCCTCCCTAAAACCTCTTGCTCCTACTATAATCCCTACGCTCACACAGATTTTTAACTCCTCCCTCTACTCAGGTACCTTTCCCTCCTCCTTCAAACATGCAACAGTCATACCATTACTCAAAAACAGCAAGCTTGACCCTTCCTATCTTTCCAATATTGTCCTGTCTCCCTCTTGCCTTTTGCTTCTAAACTCCTTGAACGTCTTGTATTCTCTCACCTGCTCCATTTTCTCACCACCTATTCTCTCCTAGACCCTCTACAATCTGGCTTCCGCACTGCTCACTCCACTGAAACAGCCCTCACTAAAATAACTAATGACTTCCATGCTGCCAAAGTAGGAGGCCATTACACTTTGCTCATATTACTCGATCTCTCTGCAGCTTTTGAAACCGTGGGCCACCCTCTCCTTCACATTCTCCATACTCTTGGTATTGGTAACAAAGCTCTTTCCTGGATTTCCTCTTATCTCTCCCATCGTACTTTCAGTGTCTCTTCTGCTAACACCTCCTCCTCCTCTATTGATCTCTCTGTGGGGGTACCCAAGGGCTCTGTCTTGGGACCTCGTCTCTTTTCTCTGTACACACTCTCTCTAGGTGACCTAATCACATCTCTTGGTTTCAAATATCACCTCTATGCTGACGACACAAAAATGTACTTCTCAACCCCTAACCTTACACCTGCTGTACAGACCAAAGTTTCTGAATGTCTCTCTGGGATATCATCCTGGATGGCCCCCCGCTGACTTAAACTCAACATGGCAAAACAGAGCTCCTCATACTTCCTCCCAAACCTGGCCCTACTACCTCCTTCCACATTACTGTTGGAAGTTCTGTCATACACCCAGTAGCACAAGCACGCTGCCTAGGGGTCACACAACTCGTCTCTCACATTCTCCTCTCACATTCAAGATTTATCTAAAACCTAACACTATTTCCTCCGCAATATTACAAAGATACACCCTTTCCTCTGTTGCTCGACTGATAAATCTCTGACACAGGCCCTCATTCTCTCCCGTCTCGTTTTCTGTAACATCCTGCTGTCCAGCCTTCCTGCCTCTCACTTGTCTCCCCTACAATCTATCCTTATCACTGCTGCCAGAATCACTCTACTCTTTCCTAAATCTGTCTCAGTGTCTCCTCTGCTGAAATCACTCTCCTGGCTTCCTATCAAATCCCGCATCTCGCACTCAATTCTCCTCCTCATTTTTAAAGCTTTACACTCCTCTGCCCCTCCTTATATCCCAGCCCCAATTTCTCGCTATCACCATCCCAACTCTTGCGTTCCACTCAAGGATGTCTTCTCTCTACCCCCTTTGTATCTAAAGCCCTCTCCCGCCTTAAACCTTTCTCACTGACTGCCCCACACCTCTGGAATGCCCTTCCCCTCAGTACCCGACTAGCACCCTCTCTATCCACGTTTAAGACCCACCTTAAAGCACACCTGCGTAACGAAGCATATGAGCAGCTCTGTGGCTAATACTATAGACCTGATACATAAAGCTTGGCCCCCTGCAGACGCACTTACCAGAATGCCCTCCTACTGTCTCTGTACGTTCTTCCTACCTACCAATTAGTTTGTAAGCTCTTCGGATCAGGGACTCCTCATCCGAAATGTTAATTTTTTTGTCTGAAGCACCTTTTCCCATGATCTGTTATTTGTATTATTTGTTATTTATATGATTGTCACGTGTATTACAACTGTGAAGCGCTATGTACATTAATGGCGCTATATGAATAAAGACATACATACATATTGTGAATCTAATAGAGAAATGTATCGGAACGTAGAACAAATTACTATACAGTTTGTACCCTCACAATAGTGTGATGTTTTAAAAAAAAAAATTTTTTAAAACCATCCCTTAACTACGGTGCCATGTGTCCAGTATTGAACTGGACTTTCCTGTATTTGGGCAATCTTTACAGTAAAAATGTGCGGCAAAAACCTGGCCAAATGTCACGTACACGCAGTCAGCTCTCGCCAACTGTGAATGCGCAAACAGCAAGCACCGACTGCGCACGCGTGAAGAGCGCTTGCCGACCATGCTTGTGCGACTGCTCGTGCGCATGCGCAATTGGCACTTGATGACTGCGGATGTGCAAATCGTATTTGGCAGCCGCTCATGCGCAATCGGAGCTTGCCGGTCGTGCATGCACTGTCAGCAATTGTTGATCTCGCATGCCCGGCCAGCGGGATAGAAATCCGGCACAGTAGCCTAAAAAACGCTAAACCGGGACATCTGGTCACCTGACTAATAGTGGACATGTACAGTATGTGTCCGGTATTACCTTTTTGGACATAGTGACCTGACCGGTTTGGGGGTCCGTGCGATTTCCCCGAGTAGGGAGAAAGCCGGGCTGCTGCTAGGGGTCTGGGCAGCTTTACATGGCAACAGCCAATCAGGATGAGTTTCAGGACTCTGGGGGTGGTGCCAAGGAGAGGAGGAAACAGCAGTGAGAGGTGTGTGTGTGTCTCGAGCGCGTCGCATATTTCATCATTGTGTCTAGTATCTTTGGAGATGCCACCTGGCAACCCTACCTTTAACCCTTTAGGTGCTTTTGGTAGAAACTTGCCATGGACATTTCGGCTTCAAAGTCATGTGACTGCCACTGTGGCTAAAATATTTTAATTTAAACAAATCAATCTTTTTCTTTTTACATAAAATATCACTGCTGCTGGACTACTTTCGGTTTCAGCTTTAATCACAGAAAAGCATGGTGTGTTCAGACTGACAAACTGGAAGCATTGAAGCAATTAGTCTAAATTCTTTCAAAACTAAAACTGTCTCACATTTTAATCTGGTCTATAACTGTTATCTACGCCTATAATATATTTTATATTTAACTGTTCATGCAATGTCTTTTATATACTGTATAATGTATAACCCTGTTCACTTAATGTAACAATTTATTTGTAACCATGTATTTGTCATCATAACTCTGTGCCCAGGACATACTTGAAAACGAGAGGTAACTCTCAATGTATTACTTCCTGGTAAAACATTGTATAAATAAATTAGTGGCCATTTGCTTCTATTCCTAGATTGCCAGCAACTTTGGAGACCATTAAAGACACATTAAGTCTACATTTTGAAAACTGAGACCATCCTGTGACTCGTATATCCAAATCTACACAAATAAGGTTTTACAGTGGACAGTATATATTACAAAGATCCTAAAATGGAAATTCCAAGATGCAAGACACGATGTTATATGCCTGGGTGCTTTACCCTTACTAAAAGAAAAAGGATCATAGTGACCTGAAATGTCACTTATTATTGCTGTATAAATGTACTGTTCGCCTTTTATATTCAGATAGATACTAGAGCTTTGGACTTTCTTTCTTTGTCACTTACTAAACATTCAATGGCCCATATGTACTAAGCGGTGCTATGATATATTTAAAAAAAACTACTGCAGCAGAACACACCATACAGCCTATTCCAGTGATTGGGCTGTATGGTGTCCTTTGGCATAGCAATGCTTAGTAAACATGGACCTATATACAATATTTTGTTAAGTGCAACTGTTGTGACAAATATAGTTCTTTCTTTTTGAACTGAGCCATGTGAATTGTTGGCTGTTTCAAATGCCTAACAATACTTACATGAAAACATATTCAACAAAGATCACACTTTAAATGTTTCATTGCCTTGTACAAATTACTTTAATTTGATATCCTGTTAATGAACATATGATATGCTAAACCAGAACTTATAAACCAAGTGACATTTCTGCATGCAAGACAAAAATCTAGAATTGAAATTCACAATGTCTTGTAATCAAAATGCCACCTTGGTTAAGCATTTACTGCATATGCTAAAGGTCAGCAGAAAGACATTAAGAATGCTGCATGAGGATGTCAGGACAATACATGCCTATCAAGTAAAAAGCACCAACTGATATATTTGCCACAGTAAGTCACAGAATCCTGTATTGGCAGCAACTTTGTAAGAGAACCTCTTCATTGACATTATGGGGACTACAATGCATTGCATTCAGCCAAGGCTACCAATACAGTAAATGAAGCCTTGGAAAAGGGTTTTTCAACAGGGGTTCCTAGGCATCCCTAAAGTGCACCTGATCTCAGACACACTATTAGAGATGTAGGGGTTCCTTACAATGCATCTGATCTCAGACACGCTATTAGAGAGTGTTGGGGTACATTACAATGCATCTGATCTCAGACATGCTATTAGAGAGTGTTGGGGTACATTACAATGCATCTGATCTCAGACACGCTATTAGAGAGGGTTGGGGTTACTAACAGTGTATCTAATCTCAGACTCCAGAGACCCTGAAAACCTGACCTGTTAGTGGCCCTTAAGGACTGGAGTTGGCCACCCCTGCTCTAGACCTTTCTCACTATCCATTTCATCCATTTATTGCCCTGACTGTATTTAATATTTCCCTCTGCCATTCCTCATCTACCTCATTAAACTGTTATCTTGGTCTTTACATCTGTGTTAACGCCTGGAATCTCTTATAAATCAGTATCGCTGACCTGAGAGAGGACAACGCTCGGAAGCTTGTCTTATAATATCTATTGCTGGTCCAAATAAAAAAGGTATCACCTAATATTCAAGTACTCTGACTCACTCTGTCGGAACAGAACTACAGTAACACGTCTATTTCTATTTCATTCATCACCACTATAGTGCAGAGTAAATGAGTACTTCAGTATTAGGTGACACCTTTTTTATTTGGACTAACAATTTATATTATTATTTGGACTAACAATTTATATTATAAGGCAAGCACCACTACACAAATGAATACATGAAACACAAGTATTGAATTGATAAACAGATTTTTGCATGCAGTAAATTGCAGGGTGGTTGCTGAATGCTGAATGGTAGAGGGTGAATGCTGAATGGTAGAGAGTGGATGCTGAATGGTAGAGAGTGGATGCTGAATGGTAGAGAGTGGATGCTGAATGGTAGAGAGTGGATGCTGAATGGTAGAGGGTGCTTGCTGAATGGTAGAGGTTGGAATAGCAGGTGGAATGTTAGAGGGTGGATGCAGAATGGTAGAGGGTGGATGCTGAATGGTAGAGGGTGGATGCTGAATGGTAGAGGGTGGATGCTGAATGGTAGAGGGTGGATGCTGAATGTTAGAGAGTGGATGCTGAATGTAAGAGAGTGGATGCTGAATGCTGAATGTTAGAGGGTGCATGCTGAATGTTAGAGGGTGCATGCTGAATGTTAGAGGGTGCATGCTGAATGTTAGAGGGTGGATGCTGAATGTTAGAGGGTGCATGCTGAATGTTAGAGGGTGTATGCTGAATGTTAGAGGGTGCATGCTGAATGTTAGAGGGTGCATGCTGAATGGTAGAGGGTGCATGCTGAATGTTAGAGGGTGCATGCTGAATGTTAGAGGGTGCATGCTGAATGTTAGAGGGTGCATGCTGAATGTTAGAGGGTGCATGCTGAATGTTAGAGGGTGCATGCTGAATGTTAGAGGGTGTATGCTGAATGTTAGAGGGTGCATGCTGAATGTTAGAGGGTGCATGCTGAATGGTAGAGGGTGCATGCTGAATGTTAGAGGGTGCATGCTGAATGTTAGAGGGTGTATGCTGAATGTTAGAGGGTGCATGCTGAATGTTAGAGGGTGGATGCTGAATGGTAGAGGGTGGATGCTGAATGGTAGAGGGTGGATGCTGAATGGTAGAGGGTGGATGCTGAATGTAGAGGGTGGATGCTGAATGGTAGAGGGTGGATGCTGAATGGTAGAGGGTGGATGCTGAATGGTAGAGGGTGGATGCTGAATGGTAGAGGGTGGATGCTGAATGGTAGAGGGTGGATGCTGAATGGTAGAGGGTGGATGCTGAATGGCAGAGGGTGGATGCTGAATGGTAGAGGGTGGATGCTGAGTGGTAGAGGGTGGATGCTGAATGGCAGAGGGTGGATGCTGAATGGTAGAGGGTGGATGCTGAATGGTAGAGGGTGGATGCTGAATGGTAGAGGGTGGATGCTGAGTGGTAGAGGGTGGATGCTGAATGGTAGAGGGTGGATGCTGAATGGCAGAGGGTGGATGCTGAATGGCAGAGGGTGGATGCTGAATGGTAGAGGGTGGATGCTGAATGGCAGAGGGTGGATGCTGAATGGTAGAGGGTGGATGCTGAGTGGTAGAGGGTGGATGCTGAATGGCAGAGGGTGGATGCTGAATGGCAGAGGGTGGATGCTGAATGGTAGAGGGTGGATGCTGAATGGCAGAGGGTGGATGCTGAATGGTAGAGGGTGGATGCTGAGTGGTAGAGGGTGGATGCTGAATGGCAGAGGGTGGATGCTGAATGGTAGAGGGTGGATGCTGAATGGCAGAGGGTGGATGCTGAATGGTAGAGGGTGGATGCTGAATGGTAGAGGGTGGATGCTGAATGGCAGAGGGTGGATGCTGAATGGTAGAGGGTGGATGCTGAGTGGTAGAGGGTGGATGCTGAATGGCAGAGGGTGGATGCTGAATGGTAGAGGGTGGATGCTGAATGGCAGAGGGTGCATGCTGAATGTTAGAGGGTGCATGCTGAATGTTAGAGGGTGTATGCTGAATGGCAGAGGGTGGATGCTGAATGGCAGAGGGTGGATGCTGAATGGTAGAGGGTGGATGCTGAATGGTAGAGGGTGGATGCTGAATGGTAGAGGGTGGATGCTGAGTGGTAGAGGGTGGATGCTGAATGGCAGAGGGTGGATGCTGAATGGCAGAGGGTGGATGCTGAATGGTAGAGGGTGGATGCTGAGTGGTAGAGGGTGGATGCTGAATGGCAGAGGGTGGATGCTGAATGGTAGAGGGTGGATGCTGAATGGCAGAGGGTGGATGCTGAATGGTAGAGGGTGGATGCTGAATGGCAGAGGGTGCATGCTGAATGTTAGAGGGTGCATGCTGAATGTTAGAGGGTGCATGCTGAATGTTAGAGGGTGTATGCTGAATGTTAGAGGGTGCATGCTGAATGGTAGAGGGTGCATGCTGAATGTTAGAGGGTGCATGCTGAATGTTAGAGGGTGTATGCTGAATGTTAGAGGGTGTATGCTGAATGTTAGAGGGTGTATGCTGAATGTTAGAGGGTGTATGCTGAATGTTAGAGGGTGTATGCTGAATGTTAGAGGGTGTATGCTGAATGTTAGAGGGTGGAATAGCAGGCGGAATGTTAGAGGGTGGATGCAGAATGTAGAGGGTGGATGCTGAATGGTAGAGGGTGGATGCTGAATGGTAGAGGGTGGATGCTGAATGGCAGAGGGTGGATGCTGAATGGTAGAGAGTGGATGCTGAATGGTAGAGAGTGGATGCTGAATGGTAGAGGGTGCTTGCTGAATGGTAGAGGTTGGAATAGCAGGTGGAATGTTAGAGGGTGGATGCAGAATGTAGAGGGTGAATGCTGAATGGTAGAGGGTGGATGCTGAATGGTAGAGGGTGGATGCTGAATGGTAGAGGGTGGATGCTGAATGGTAGAGGGTGAATGCTGAATGGTAGAGGGTGGATGCTGAATGGTAGAGGGTGGATGCTGAATGGTAGAGGGTGGATGCTGAATGGCAGAGGGTGGATGCTGAATGGTAGAGGGTGGATGCTGAATGGTAGAGGGTGGATGCTGAATGGTAGAGGGTGCATGCTGAATGGTAGAGGGTGCTTGCTGAATGGTAGAGGGTGGATGCTGAATGTTAGAGGGTGCATGCTGAATGTTAGAGGGTGTATGCTGAATGTTAGAGGGTGCATGCTGAATGGTAGAGGGTGCATGCTGAATGTTAGAGGGTGCATGCTGAATGTTAGAGGGTGTATGCTGAATGTTAGAGGGTGTATGCTGAATGTTAGAGGGTGTATGCTGAATGTTAGAGGGTGTATGCTGAATGTTAGAGGGTGTATGCTGAATGTTAGAGGGTGTATGCTGAATGTTAGAGGGTGGAATAGCAGGCGGAATGTTAGAGGGTGGATGCAGAATGTAGAGGGTGGATGCTGAATGGTAGAGGGTGGATGCTGAATGGTAGAGGGTGGATGCTGAATGGCAGAGGGTGGATGCTGAATGGTAGAGAGTGGATGCTGAATGGTAGAGAGTGGATGCTGAATGGTAGAGGGTGCTTGCTGAATGGTAGAGGTTGGAATAGCAGGTGGAATGTTAGAGGGTGGATGCAGAATGTAGAGGGTGAATGCTGAATGGTAGAGGGTGGATGCTGAATGGTAGAGGGTGGATGCTGAATGGTAGAGGGTGGATGCTGAATGGCAGAGGGTGGATGCTGAATGGTAGAGGGTGGATGCTGAGTGGTAGAGGGTGGATGCTGAATGGCAGAGGGTGGATGCTGAATGGTAGAGGGTGGATGCTGAATGGCAGAGGGTGGATGCTGAATGGTAGAGGGTGGATGCTGAATGGTAGAGGGTGCATGCTGAATGGTAGAGGGTGCTTGCTGAATGGTAGAGGTTGGAATAGCAGGTGGAATGTTAGAGGGTGGATGCAGAATGTAGAGGGTGGATGCTGAATGGTAGAGGGTGGATGCTGAATGGTAGAGGGTGGATGCTGAATGGCAGAGGGTGGATGCTGAATGGCAGAGGGTGGATGCTGAATGGTAGAGGGTGGATGCTGAATGGCAGAGGGTGGATGCTGAATGGTAGAGGGTGGATGCTGAATGGCAGAGGGTGGATGCTGAATGGTAGAGGGTGGATGCTGAGTGGTAGAGGGTGGATGCTGAATGTTAGAGAGTGGATGCTGAATGTAAGAGAGTGGATGCTGAATGCTGAATGTTAGAGGGTGCATGCTGAATGGTAGAGGGTGCTTGCTGAATGGTAGAGGGTGGAATAGCAGGCGGAATGTTAGAGGGTGGATGCAGAATATAGAGGGTGGATGCAGAATGGCAGAGGGTGGGTGCTGAACGGTAGAGGGTGGATGCAGAATGGCAGAGGGTGGGTGCTGAATGGTAGAGGGTGGGTGCTGAATGGTAGAGGGTGGATGCTGAATGGTAGAGGGTGGATGCTGAATGTTAGAGGGTGGATGCTGAATGTTAGAGGGTGCATGCTGAATGTTAGAGGGTGCATGCTGAATGTTAGAGGGTGCATGCTGAATGTTAGAGGGTGCATGCTGAATGTTAGAGGGTGCATGCTGAATGTTAGAGGGTGCATGCTGAATGTTAGAGGGTGGATGCTGAATGGTAGAGGGTGGATGCTGAATGGCAGAGGGTGGATGCTGAATGGTAGAGAGTGGATGCTGAATGGTAGAGGGTGGATGCTGAATGGTAGAGGTTGGAATAGCAGGTGGAATGTTAGAGGGTGGATGCTGAATGGTAGAGGGTGGATGCTGAATGGTAGAGGGTGGATGCTGAATGGTAGAGGGTGGATGCTGAATGGCAGAGGGTGGATGCTGAATGGTAGAGGGTGGATGCTGAGTGGTAGAGAGGGTGGATGCTGAATGGCAGAGGGTGGATGATGAATGGTAGAGGGTGGATGCTGAATGCAGAGGGTGGATGCTGAATGTAGAGGGTGGATGCTGAATGGTAGAGGGTGGCATGCTGAATGGTAGAGGGTGCTTGCTGAATGGTAGAGGTTGGAATAGCAGGTGGAATGTTAGAGGGTGGATGCAGAATGTAGAGGGTGGATGCTGAATGGTAGAGGGTGGATGCTGAATGGTAGAGGGTGGATGCTGAATGGCAGAGGGTGGATGCTGAATGGCAGAGGGTGGATGCTGAATGGTAGAGGGTGGATGCTGAATGGCAGAGGGTGGATGCTGAATGGTAGAGGGTGGATGCTGAGTGGTAGAGGGGTGGATGCTGAATGTAAGAGAGTGGATGCTGAATGCTGAATGTTAGAGGGTGCATGCTGAATGGTAGAGGGTGGAATAGCAGGCGGAATGTTAGAGGGTGGATGCAGAATATAGAGGGTGGATGCAGAATGGGCAGAGGGTGGGTGCTGAATGGTAGAGGGTGGATGCTGAATGTTAGAGGTGGATGCTGAATGTTAGAGGGTGCATGCTGAATGTTAGAGGGTGCATGCTGAATGTTAGAGGGTGCATGCTGAATGTTAGAGGGTGCATGCTGAATGTTAGAGGGTGCATGCTGAATGTTAGAGGGTGCATGCTGAATGTTAGAGGGTGCATGTTAGAGGGTGTATGCTGAATGTTAGAGGGTGGATGCTGAATGTTAGAGGTGCATGCTGAATGTTAGAGGGTGGATGCTGATGTTAGAGGGTGCATGCTGAATGTTAGAGGGTGGATGCTGAATGGTAGAGGGTGCATGCTGAATGTTAGAGGGTGCATGCTGAATGTTAGAGGGTGCATGCTGAATGTTAGAGGTGCATGCTGAATGTTAGAGGGTGTATGCTGAATGTTAGAGGGTGGATGCTGAATGTTAGAGGGTGCATGCTGAATGGCAGAGGGTGGATGCTGAATGTTAGATGGTGCATGCTGAATGTTAGAGGGTGCATGCTGAATGTTAGAGGGTGCATGCTGAATGTTAGAGGGTGCATGCTGAATGTTAGAGGGTGCATGCTGAATGTTAGAGGGTGCATGCTGAATGTTAGAGGTGTATGCTGAATGTTAGAGGGTGCATGCTGAATGTTAGAGGGTGGATGCTGAATGTTAGAGGGTGGAATAGCAGGCGGAATGTTAGAGGGTGGATGCTGAATGGTAGAGGGTGGATGCTGAATGGCAGAGGGTGGATGCTGAATGGCAGAGGGTGGATGCTGAATGTTAGAGAGTGGATGCTGAATGGCAGAGGGTGGATGCTGAATGTTAGAGAGTGGATGCTGAATGTAAGAGAGTGGATGCTGAATGCTGAATGGTAGAGGGTGGATGCTGAATGTTAGAGGGTGGATGCTGAATGGTAGAGGGTGGATGCTGAATGGTAGAGGGTGGATGCGGAACGGTAGAGGGTGGATGCTGAATGGTAGAGGGTGGATGCTGAATGGTAGAGGGTGGATGCTGAATGGTAGAGGGTGGATGCTGAATGGTAGAGGGTGGAATAGCAGGCGGAATGTTAGAGGGTGGATGCTGAATATAGAGGGTGGATGCGGAACGGTAGAGGGTGGATGCTGAATGTTAGAGGGTGCATGCTGAATGTTAGAGGGTGCATGCTGAATGTTAGAGGGTGCATGCTGAATGTTAGAGGGTGCATGCTGAATGTTAGAGGGTGTATGCTGAATGTTAGAGGGTGCATGCTGAATGGTAGAGGGTGCATGCTGAATGGTATAGGGTGGATGCGGAATGGTAGAGGGTGGAATAGCAGGCGGAATGGTAGAGGGTGGAATAGCAGGCGGAATGTGTGTGTTTCACAAATGCAGAAGATTGATCGCATACAGATGTAGCCACTTTATTGCACCCGTTATCGTGCAGTAAAGCCCTAAATCGCGCATTGTGGTGCTGACATTTCACAGCTCCATTGTTGTGACGATAACACGTTAAGACTCACACAACTCACCAAGAGGAAAACGTGTTATTGTGTGATAACATGTGCAAAAACGGTAACATCTACTGTATGTCACTCGGTGATTCACAGTGCGCTTTCGAATATACTGCGTGGCTATTTTTATTCCTTCACTGAGCAACATTTCCCAAAGTGTAGCTTGTTTTGTGAAATGACTTTACGCTAGATAAAAAATAGCTAGAGAAAAAACGGTTAAAATAGCAGCATCCCACCTTAAAGCAGCAATCCCTCCAGAAGCCGATATGAGTTTAATTTATATAATGTTAGCATGATTACTCTTAATCTCTAGCTTCTATAGTTACAGTACCATGGTCACCTATAAACGGCACTGGGCTCTGGAGAGAGCTCCATTTTAACCTCCCAGGCACATAATATTTCAAACACTTATATCTCCTGTACGGAGCATCATATTTTAAAAGTAAGGACCGTTTTGGAGAGGACAAGAAGAGATCTATTACAGTAACATGAATACAATGATGATCAGAGCGGACTGCTGTTTTAACCCGTAGTCACTACGCCATGGGGTCTGGGACTACAGGCCCCATTCCAACCTGGCTACATCATGCCCAAAGAATGCTTTTTTAAATCGGCTTTCACGCGTCCTGTGTTCTCATGGAGCACAGGACGCGATCTGAAGTGTAGGGAAATGGAAGAGGTCCCCTCTTCTGCTTCCGGGCTAAAGGTCGCAGCGGTCACACGTCCTCTTGCAAGAGTGGTCACATGACACGCTGTGCAGGAGGGGAAATGACACTTGGGTGCTAGGGCCATTCTGACAGTCATCAAAGAGTTAAAACAAAGGAGAGAAAAAACAAAGCAAATATAAAAAATATGTATATTTTTAATACAGCGATTCAGTTTGGATGTAACGAAAGCTAAGACAATGCAATGAATTTCATTACAAAAATGAAATATTCTACACACCGCCTTTTTCTTGATTTTAGCAGCCTTTTGCATCCTCTGAGCAGTCAGCAACGTGTGACAGAAAGAAACAGAAGTGTGGAGAGAGAGAGAGAGAGAGAGAGAGAGAGAGAGAGAGAGAGAGAGAGAGAGAGAGAGAGAGAGAGAGAGAGAGAGAGAGAGAGAGAGAGAGAGAGAGAGAGAGAGAGAGAGAGAGAGAGAGAGAGAGAGAGAGAGAGAGAGAGAGAGAGAGAGAGAGAGAGAGAGAGTAAAGTATTAGCATACAGGCCTTTAGATATGACAAGGAAACCCACACACAAAGACCAGCTGTTAGGCTGGTAAATAAATACCTGTTAACATCATCCCTCATAATCTTAACATAGCTTTGACATAACTAGCATAATGTTATCACATTCCCCTTATGTTAAGCAATTCAAGTACCAGTTACATTAGATACCCATCGGAGCAAGAGGAATAAACACTTAAAAAAAAAAAAAAGAATACAATGTACTGTATCATCAAGATAATGAATAACATTAAGGCCCATATTTATTAAGCAGTGATGTGCCATAAGACACCGCCCAGTATTGGAAGACCCCTTAGGCCGTCATTATAGAGAAAAACGCCGGCGGCGTCGCATAGCGCAACTCAGCGCGGCTCAAAAACAAAAGAGAGACAGGAGATGAGACAGAGGAATTTGTTATTGGTCGCGTCACGTGAGCGGTTCAGCCAATGAGGGCTAACCGCTCACGGCACGCCTCCAAGCCTCCTCTCCTGTCTCCTCTCCTTTCTCCTCTGCCAGTTCAGATGCCGCTCGGCAGCAACACGAGGGTGACATCACCAGATCGCGCTGCCGCCCAGCGGCAACTGGTATAATCAAAGCCTTACGGTGTCTCAAGACCTCTCAAGGTGTCATCCAGCATCTGATGGCGTCGTTGGCCTAGCACCGCATGGTAAATATGGGCCGACATGCAGTTTGTTGGATGCAAATAGCAAGACTCAGAAGAACTTCCAGATGTAGTACGCATGACTGTGTCTGGTCCCGGGTCAAGCTGCGTGACCACAACCACGCTGCCCCTGGCGCGGGAGGACTATTGCTGTGGCGGGTCCGATCCGAATGAATGCACCCTCCCAAACCCCCTCCCCTCCAGCAGCGCTGTCGTGGCAGGCACCGTCTCCGGAACCACGGAGTTTTGCTTTTCCAGCTCCGGAGACAGCGAGTCCTGCTACAAAATGCCTCGTATCAAACAAAATCTGTTCATGTTTTAATACTTCGTTGATCCGTGTTTTCATAGTTCTGGCAGCTACGCTGGTCACTTGTCACAGACTGCAATACCCTTTAAGTATTGAACCTGACAGCTGCAAATATATTGAAAACAAATGCACCTCTACAAGTGATAATTAACATTTGTAAGAATCTTCTGTATTGTGCTCCATGTTTGATATATCACCATCAGGGATCAATTCATTGCAATTTCATAAAACATTAGGGAATTAAGAAGTTAAGTGAAGCCCAATAAATAATAATTATCACTTTATTATGAGTGCTGCTGTATTTATTATCTTATCGGTTTATGTTGGTATGGGACAATAATAGTCTATATCGAGGGTGGACAACTCAAGGGCCACCAACAGGTCAGGTTTTCAGGATATCGCTGCTTCAGCACAGGTGGCTCCATCAGATTGAGCCACCTGTGGTGAAGCAGGGATATCCTGAAAACCTGACCTGTTGGGGGGGTCTCGAGGACTAGAATTGAGAACCCCTGCACTAAGCATTAAACAAACTGTCCATCAATACAACATCTCAAACTCCTCTGATGAATTGCTTAAGATTCCATTGTAGAATATTATTTTAAGGAGTTAACATTTGAAATCTATTAATTTACAGTGCTAGAGCTCGGTCTCCCATTGGGTCCTGAGCTCTTCTGTGATTTGTGCTTGGACATCATTACTGTTTGGTGCAACCTGTGACTCAACACTATGGTTGCTGTACATGGTAACTTCATCTGTGGTTATAATTGGTCTATATCATTACTAACATCCACACTGAATTGTTATTTTAATATACTGTACGATTGCTGTAGACCAATAAACTCTTATTTGTCCTACACTGACATTGTCCATATACAGGACAGGCACTCCAAGATCCAAAGGTTATATTTATTCCTCAACGTTTCATTTTTATATATAAAAATCTAATCTGGTATTAACAGGTAACATCCACCTTTTGATTAGCCTGATAAGCACCTGTTGACTGGTTATATGACATCTATTAAACATTTTATGTTGACCCCACAATATAGGCCTAATAGCCATGTTAGTCCTGCATAAGTGGACGTTGGATACAAGTTGAGAACTTTTAGTGACTAATCTAAGAGTTCTATGAAGGACTATCATCTTGGTTCAATAAAAAAACTACCACAACCTGTAACAAATCGAATCATATCTGAAACCGTCAAGATCTTTAAAAAATAAACAAAAAAACATTTAATAAAAGGTACTGTATAGTGAAAAGCAGATTCAGCCAGAGAAACCTTGGCCAAGTGTTTCCCAACTTGAAGGGTTAGACCCAAAAGGGAGATTCAACATACATTAAAGGGGTGCTTGGGTTGATAAAAGGGGCAACACATGGAAGCTAGAGTAACGGACAGACAAAGAACAGGAGACAGAGTGATATAGATAATGACAGAAAAAAGGAGGGTAGTTTTTCCTGCATCATTAATGAAACCAACATATTCCAGATTGTAGAACAGGAGCTCCAAATCTTGGCCACCTTCCTTTGTGCACTAAACTGATGTTCACAAGGAGTTTACTGTATGCCTTTGTGTGTGCCAGTTGCTGGGATTCTCATCCTACAAGCTCACACACAACTAACACCCTGTATTTAAAAAACAATATGTCTTTACAGTAAGGGCAGTTCAATTGTGGAATTCATTACCCATGGAGACTGTGATGGCAGATACAATAGATATCTTCAAAAAAAGGTTGGACATCTTTTTAGAAGAGGAAAAGTATACAGGGATATACCAAATAAATAAACATGGGAAGAATATTGATCCAGGGAGTAATCTGATTGCCAATTCTTGGAGTCAGGAAGGAATTTATTTTTCCCCTATGAGATATCATTATTAAATATTTCACCCGGGTTTTTTGTTTGCCTTCCTCTGGATCAATATACTGTAAGTACAAATTTAGGCTGTCGTCTAAATTTAGCATAGGTTGAACTTGATGAACGTATGACTTTTTTCAACCTCATCTACTAGGTGACTATTCTTTGTATCTGACAACAAAGGTTAGTTCTTAGGATTTCGCAGACTACGCAAAATATTCCATGGACAGGTAACTGGGAAATTGTCATCTGCAAATAATGCATGAAGCTGGTAGAGAAAGGGACTGGAAAATATAAGCTATAAGTCTAAACATAACTGGGTACCCACAGGGCTATTGACTCTTATTTAAATGTGATACTATGGGGAAATAAGTACTCTTTATTTACAAATGTACACATTTTTATTCTTTTTGGAAAAAATAAATATATATATATTGAATTTTTTTTTTTTATATACACTCTCTGGTTTCCAATTTCAATTTTACAAAAACTTTAAAAGATAGTATGCAAAGAGTTTTGCCACTTTATTTAAACGAATACGGGTATGGTGCTCTTGAAATCACTCATACTGTAGTACTACTCCTATGTTTACACATGTTGGCCATTGGCTATCTGGAGTCTAATTAATGCTTAGATGGAACTTTGGACTAAATTTGATATATATATATATATATATATATATATATATATATATATATATATATAGCTCCACCCCATTATAACACGATCTTTTACAACGCGGATCCGCTTATAACGCGATGCAAGCGTGGCCTCCCAATTTTCATATTTATGAATACTTTACAACACGGTATCTTAAATACTTTATTGTACAATGCATACAATTGTACATTATTTCTAACGCGATCCGCTTATAACGCGGTGTGATTCTTTGGACCCCAAGCACAGAGTTATAAGGGGGTTGAGCTGTATATATATTATATACATATAAATATAAAATATATATATATATATATATACAAATATAGCTGTATGCTCATCTGCATGTCTTAGGCAGGTCTGCAACCCCGCCTTTCCCCATTATCACCCAGCATACAGCACTTCCACTGCAGCAAGGGATTCTGGGAAATGACATGCAAATGAGCACACAGTATCACTTTTTGCCTCAATAACCATTTTTAACATGGTTTATATATATATATATATATATATATATATATATATATACAGTGGTTGACAAATCACCAAAAAATCTACTCGCCACACAAAAAAATCTACTCGCCACCTAGTACCAAACGTGTGCTGCTTGGGCCAATATTTACTCGCCCGGGGGTTAAATCCACTCGCCCGGGGCGAGCAAATGTATAGGTTTGTCGAACACTGTAATATATACATACAGTACATCATACATATCTGTTAAATTTGTGTGCCTAATACAATTCTTCTATCTGAAATCCAAAGACAAATGCAAATTCAAGCCATGCTGGTTTTAATTTTGATCAGGGTGGACAGAAGCAGATATCCAAATTGTTAACTCTATCAATCTATCACAACATAGACAATCTATAAATGACAAACTATTTATACACCCAATAATCAATACAAAGAGCTACACCTGAGCTTTCTCAAATATGATTGCGTGTTGTGAAGGATATGGGCAGCCTCTGAATATACAGTATATGCATATTCACACTGTACATCTTAGGATTTTATGTTCCACAATTCCTTGAAATAAATTACGTTGAGTTGTATAATTATACTGCGCATCTCAATACAACGATACAGGATCTCTGAAAAAAAATAACAGTGCAAGAAATACAAAATAAATGGTCTTTTGTATTTATTGCACTGTGTTATTTTTTCCCAGGTATGTACACATACAGAGATAGACACACAGGAAGAGTTGTACAGGTACAAAGGAAGGAGGGTAAGATGGTGGAACAAAATATGAAGAAAAGGACATGTTGGGGTTCTAGACACATAGTAAAGGCAGCGGCAAAGAAGGGTGGGGCCATGGTGGTCCTTTCTTCCATGTACAGTAGTAACAAAGAAGGGAGAGGGAGTAGGGCGTATGATACTTTTTATTGAACCAACAAGCAGTTGAAATGTTACAAGCTTTCGAGGACCCTGAGAGGTTCGAAAGCTTGTAACATTTCGACTACTTGTTGGTCCAATAAAAGATAGCATACCCCCTATTCCCTCTCCCTCTGTTACTAAAGGGGGAGAGATAATGTTCAAAGCCTGCACTATGCCTATGCCATGAAAGCCTGCACTATGCCATGAAAGCCTGCACTATGCCTATGCCATGAAAGCCTGTACTATGCCATGAAAGCCTGCAGTTATGCCTATGCCATGAAAGCCGGCAGATATGCCTATGCCATGAACGCCTGCAGTTATGCCTATGCCATGAAAGCCTGCACTATGCCTATGCCTTGAAAGCCTGCACTATGCCTATGCCATGAACGCCTGCAGTTATGCCTATGCCATGAACGCCTGCACTATGCCTATGCCTTGAAAGCCTGCAGTTATGCCTATGCCATGAAAGCCTGCACTATGCCTATGCCATGAAAGCCTGCACTATGCCTATGCTTTGAAAGCCTGCAGTTATGCCTATGCCATGAAAGCCTGCAGTTATGCCTATGCCATGAAAGCCTGCACTATGCCTGTGCCTTGAAAGCCTGCAGTTATGCCTCTGCCTTGAAAGCCTGCACTATGCCTGTGCCTTGAAAGCCTGCAGTTATGCCTATGCCATGAAAGCCTGCAGATATGCCTATGCCATGAACGCCTGCAGTTATGCCTATGCCATGAAAGCCTGCACTATGCCTATGCCTTGAAAGCCCGCACTATGCCTATGCCATGAAAGCCTGCACTATGCCTATGCCATGAAAGCCTGCACTATGCCTATGCCATGAAAGCCTGCAGTTATGCCTATGCCATGAAAACCTGCAGTTATGCCTATGCATTGAAAGCCTGCAGTTATGCCTATGCATTGAAAGCCTGCACTATGCCTATGCATTGAAAGCCTGCACTATGCCTATGCCTTGAAAGCCTGCAGTTATGCCTATGCCATGAAAGCCTGCAGTTATGCCTATGCCATGAAAGCCTGCAGTTATGCCTATGCCTTGAAAGCCTGCAGTTATGCCTATGCCTTGAAAGCCTGCAGTTATGCCTATGCCTTGAAAGCCTGCAGTTATGCCTATGCCTTGAAAGCCTGCACTATGCCTATGCCTTGAAAGCCTGCACTATGCCTATGCCATGAACGCCTGCAGTTATGCCTATGCCATGAAAGCCTGCAGATATGCCTATGCCATGAACGCCTGCAGTTATGCCTATGCCATGAACGCCTGCAGTTATGCCTATGCCATGAACGCCTGCACTATGCCTATGCCTTGAAAGCCTGCAGTTATGCCTATGCCATGAAAGCCTGCACTATGCCTATGCCATGAAAGCCTGCACTATGCCTATGCTTTGAAAGCCTGCAGTTATGCCTATGCCATGAAAGCCTGCAGTTATGCCTATGCCTTGAAAGCCTGCACTATGCCTATGCCATGAACGCCTGCAGTTATGCCTATGCCATGAAAGCCTGCAGTTATGCCTATGCCATGAAAGCCTGCACTATGCCTATGCCATGAAAGCCTGCACTATGCCTATGCTTTGAAAGCCTGCAGTTATGCCTATGCCATGAAAGCCTGCAGTTATGCCTATGCCATGAAAGCCTGCACTATGCCTATGCCATGAAAGCCTGCACTATGCCTATGCTTTGAAAGCCTGCAGTTATGCCTATGCCATGAAAGCCTGCAGTTATGCCTATGCCATGAACGCCTGCAGTTATGCCTATGCCATGAAAGCCTGCACTATGCCTATGTCATGAATGCCTGCACTATGCCTATGCCATGAAAGCCTGCAGTTATGCCTATGCCATGAAAACCTGCAGTTATGCCTATGCCATGAAAGCCTGCGCTATGCCTATGCCTTGAAAGCCTGCACTATGCCTATGCCATGAAAGCCTGCAGTTATGCATATGCCATGAAAACCTGCACTATGCCTATGCCATGAAAGCCTGCAGTTATGCCTATGCCTTGAAAGCCTGCAGTTATGCCTATGCCATGAAAGCCTGCACTATGCCTATGCCTTGAAAGCCTGCAGTTATGCCTATGCCTTGAAAGCCTGCAGTTATGCCTATGCCTTGAAAGCCTGCAGTTATGCCTATGTCATGAACGCCTGCAGTTATGCCTATGCCATGAAAGCCTGCACTATGCCTATGCCATGAACGCCTGCAGTTATGCCTATGCCATGAAAGCCTGCACTATGCCTATGCCATGAACGCCTGCAGTTATGCCTATGCCATGAAAGCCTGCACTATGCCTATGCCATGAAAGCCTGCAGTTATGCCTATGCCATGAAAGCCTGCAGTTATGCCTATGCCATGAAAGCCTGCACTATGCCTATGCCTTGAAAGCCTGCAGTTATGCCTATGCCATGAAAGCCTGCACTATGCCTATGCCATGAAAGCCCGCACTATGCCTATGCCATGAACGCCTGCACTATGCCTATGCCATGAAAGCCTGCAGCTATGCCTAGCAGAAGCCTCCACATACAGTAAGATAGGGAGAAGCTATAACATTCACAATTCACAGAAGAGAATCCCACATTTTAATTGGCTAGGGCCATTCTCAACTCTAGTTAGTGGTCCAGCGGGACAGCTTGTTTACTCACGTAGATCTTTCCATTGCGACCAGAATAAAAATAAACTTCCTGTGGCCGGATTCCCTCCTGACGCCTATTTGCTCAGATGAGCTGTATTAATCCAACACAAACATAGAATATCCTTCATATCGGATGGTAGGATATCTCATTCAAAAACCATTGGCTCTTTTGAATGTTCATTACTGCGTCTATTTATTAGTGCAACAGTGCATCATTTCTTGCATTTTGCAATCTGTAGATAATGCAGCAATCATAGGTTCGTATTTAGCTCGCTGCCCAACCACTAACCTAGAACAGGGCAAAAGCCCTGGAATGATGGCTACATATGTCCTACACTAGGAGACCCCTGTTCACACCACACTCAAACAAGGAGTATATAGCTGCTTTAAAGTACTTTAGCAATTCATGCTCCTTGGGTTTTTTATTTTTACACACTGTATATATCTTGTTATAACTTATGAGACAAGGAGTCCCTCCCCTCTTACCCCCACACCCCAAGCTGAAATGTGTCACTCCAAGGTACAAGGACCTCACAGTTCCTGAAATGTTTAATTTGAAGATTTCTTTATAACAATGTTATTGTCCGGGAGAAATGATCTGGCCACTGGGGTCAGCCACCTTCAGGCAGCCACTAGCAATTGGTGTCATAATCGTCAGAGAACACTGCCACTTCCGTTTGGGTGACACTCCATCCATCTTTGTTTTTACTTTGCAAGTAGTGGATATGTAAATATTTTGACAATCGGGGTTCCCAGAGCTTTGAGTGCCTCATCTGAGATCCTGGGAGGGGGGGATCCCCTTGGTTCATATAAGGTGAAACATTTTGTACGGGATTGCTGTAGGATCTGATCATGCTTTGCAGGTACCATGCCCTCCCCTCCTTACCTTGACACGGCTGACTGCTTCTTGCGCCTGCATCATCCTGACGTTTTTGGATGGGTTACGTTCAGACAGCAGCTGTGTGGAGCCCAAGAAGTTAGCGGCAAAGATGATTCCATCAATGAGATCTTCAGGCTCACAAGGACCGGGAACTAGAGGTATAAAATTATACAAGAATTTTAAAAAGAACTGGCAAAGTAATGATCTAATGATTGATTGATCAATGAGTAATTATAAACCTGGAAGGCAATTACTGAAAATGCTGCATTCTAATTAGTTTAGATAAAGACTGTTATTGGTAATGAACTTGTAAAGTCAAATCATATCTACAGCTACACAGAAAATGTACTCACATTTAATTACACCTGTACAATAATGAAATACGATTTATAATATCAATAATGACCTTGGATTCACCTTGGACAGTTTACTGCATCAGTGAAGCTAATAGTTATATATATACATATATACATATATACTGTGACATAGTCCAAAGATGTTAGGCAGCTTTCTGCCCCATTTTAGGTCAGAAAGTGCAGGAATAGTTACAAATGATCCATTCCACAGCTTCACATTAACTCAGACTGCTGGATGGAAAATCCAGACCACAGATTACAATGGGTCTAGTTCTCCCTCACCTGCTCTTCTAATCACATGCACAGGTATTTAGAGCAGAGAGGTTTGTATTTCAGTCTCTCTCCTTAGAGCCTGGAGGCTGGGGGTATCGCTGCTCCCCTGTATCCAGTTTCGGGGTGGACGGCCCCTCCAAGTATCACAGTACCAGAGGATTTGCCTGGACACTTGGGACCGTGATCCCACCACGAACAGATAAGACAAACAAATATGTATTGCTGTTTTTAAAAGACTATGCTGTATCTAGTGACCCTAAATGAGAGGGCATTGTTTTAAGCTGGGGAACCAGGTTAGTTGGCCCAGCAGCAGTTAGAGGCTGATTATGATGCGTAGTTAGATCCCTGAAAGGGATAGGATTTTGTTTATATAATTTGGTTTCTTGTTACTTGAAATAACAGTGTGGGAAATACTATGACACTGATATAAGTGAACCGCTGAATGAAAATATCTGAGTGCCCCTAACCTACACATGTTAAAGCTGCAGTACCTTACTTGGATGAAAATAAAGCAGGCAGAAGCCTGAGTTAAGCAACGTAATACTTTGCATGTTCCTGTTTGTTGTATAATTAACCCTAGAAGACTGTGTCGGGAAGAACCCAGACAGACGTCAGCGCTACAAAAGAGGGGCGTTTGTCACATATGGGGGAAAATGCGGGTCGACACTAAAAGGTCTGTGGGTTTGCAAATAAATGCGGGGTTTTAAAATGGCCGCCCAGCCGAAGTAAAAGTACAGATGCTATGAGTGAAGTCTGTCCCACTGTGTATAACCAGTTGTGCTTACATCATACACAGAGAATGTGTGAAATGTGGATGCAATAGCACCCAGAGGTCAGAAGATTGAAAGGTACTGAACTCAAGCGGGGAAAAATGTTTTGGTTTTCTGAAGAAAGTGAAAATTGCATCTAGCAAGTGCTGTTTGTAAAGCTAATGCCTTTTGCTGAAGTGAGTGAAATTGCAGCTAGCACATTGTCCCTGCTGGGTTTCTAAAATGGGCGACGTGAAATGTTTGTTTTGTAATGTACATAATCATGAAAAACAGTGTCCCTTCAGGCCATACGATAATGATGACGATTTGTATGTGGCCCCTGGAAGAGAGCCGTACCTACAGGTTAATTTAGTATGCTGGGCCTGTCATAAAGTAGGTCACATGGAAGATGTGTGCCCCAAAATTTTCAAAGACAAACAGCTGCAAAAGCAAGCAACGCCCTGTGAGTGCAAGCAAGATGTGGAAGCTGATACCAGTGAGTGTGTGCCCAGTACCACTGATATCTCTGGAGCTAATAAAGCAAAAAGAAAGAAGAAGAAAAAGAAAACTGTTCCTCAAGTCACAGGGGAAGTGACCGAGCCACTTGAACCTGCGCTGTCAGGACATGCGTCAGAAAGGCGCCGAGATGTGCTGCAGACCGGAGTGACCGGCAGAATTGTCACGGGAACAGTGGCAAAGGAAAAGGAGGAGCAAAGGGAAGCTGAATCCTTGAACCAGGATAAAGAGGCTTTGGTTTCTGCACTCTAAGCTGCCCGCCATGATTATGAAGTCCTGTGGCAGGATTTGGTGAAGGAGCGAGAATGTTGGAAGAAGGAGCAAGAATCTAACAATAAGGTGTGAGAAGCGAACGCCGAGTTACAGAGGTGTATACTCCCAGCTTTACAAGAGTACGAGGCTTTGAAGAAAACAGAGTCTCTCTTACGGAGTGAGCTGGAATAGGTGACGACTACTCTGGAAAAGGCCAACACCGTAATTGCCACCATGGATGAAAAACAGATTAAGGGCCTCATGCAGTAAGCCCCGATAAGGCTTTTTCGGCATTTTATAGCCGTTTTTTGCCCTCCTGATTCAGTAAGCCCAGATAAGTGGGAATTATCGGCAACTTTTCTTCCGAAAAAAAAAATTTCGCCACCCGGCTGCCGATAAGCCACTTATCGGGACTTTTTTTTCCCGCCTGAATTCAGTAAGCCCCGATCAGCTTTTCTGTGCTGATCGGCAGGCCAGATTGGAGATTTTATGGCCAATCCAGCCCGCCAACTAAAGTTGGCAACTTGCTGAAGGAGAAGCATCGGCAAGGGCGACACTTAGGAAAAATCAGCCCTTTTTCCTGCCTGTGATTGATGCCGGGGGTCTCCGGAGCTGATACCCGCACCGGAGCCCCCCGGCATGCATCCGAGGCAGGAAAAAGGCATTTAAAAGCCTCTTCATTACCTTAGCGGCTAACTGCTAAGGCAATGAAGGGGTTAACCCACCGTGCCAGCGTTATTGTGGGTAGCGGGGATGGGTGAGGGGGGTATTTGGCCCTGGGTGTGAGTTTAGGACTTGCGGGGGGGATGCGGGGGCACTTAACCCCTTCACGACCGTAGCGGTTAATACCGCTATGGTCCTGAAGGGGTTAAGGCCTCCCGCTACCCACCCACAAGCCCTAAACAACCACCGTTGGGGCTAATGCCCCCTTCACACACCCCCACTACCCACAATAATAAAAAAAACACACCCCAGCCCCACAATAACGAATTAAATAAATAATTAAATAATTATATATATATATATATATATATATATATATATATATATATACCCAACAACACCTATACCCCCCTAACATACAGTATAGTAATGGGCAGAATGACTATTATCCACAAATGGATAATAGTGCAGTTGTCCATTTACAATACATACACAACAATAAAGACTTTAAATACATATAGCACTCACCCATGTCCCACTGCCACGATGAAGGCCATCCTCATCTTCATCCTGCCCGTGCCCCATCCGCTTCTGCAAAACAGACACAATAATTAAAACATTCTATGTAATGTCCCCTAACCCCTTAATCACCATAACGGTTATTAACCGCTACAGTCATTAAGGGGTTAACCCACCATCACCCACATACCCTCTCCCACTAACCCCCCCAACCCTGAGGCCCAACCACCCTCACCGACTATCCACAGGGGAGTACTACCAAATACCCTTGGGGCCTATACCCCCTCCCCCAGCACATACAGTACAATAATGAGCCAAATAAATATTATCCACATAGGTATAATACATTATTTGGCCATTATTAAACACATTCAATACGGTAATAAAGTGATTTAAATTGTACTAACCTCATCAATAAGAAGTCTCCATCACCAGCATAATCCTTGGTGTCCGTTGCCAAAATAATAAATAGCCAAAACATTTGAATACCAGTAACATAACACTGAACCCCTTAATCACCTTATCGGGTACTAACCTGAAAGGTAATTAAGGGGTGAAGCCATCCTGCAATGCCTACAACAGTTATGCATAACATCCTCAGTGAAATAAAAACCAATTGCCTAACCAAATTCCATTTAATCATTCAATCTGTAGGCTCACATGCCTCATAAAACATTGCATTTACAGTGTATACATGTAGCATAACATGTAAACTGCATGTACACGCTGCAAATCAATGTTAACAATACAATAATCTCACTCAAATCGCCATACATCACAAGAAGTATATTATTTAATCCAATAAACTCACCATCAATGAATTACCACACATCACTTACATCCCTAAACAATTAAAATACCATCCATACCAATTACACAATGAACTAAAGCTATCCTAACAGAGAACAACTTCAAAACATAGTCAAAAGTACACCAACAATTACAATATACTAAAGCAAGGCTTTCCATATCCTACTGTACGGCCTGGAAGCCCAAAACTTACATCTGTCTAAAAATAAAATACATTTAGCACACATCAATGCATAGCCACAATGATTAACAATACAGAATTAGAAGCTTTAACAGCACTATCATTTCTTACCCTGTATATATATCTGTACACATACATACAGACATACATACAGTGGGAAGAAATGATATGCATTATAAAAAATGAAAACATGAAAAAGCAACAAAAAAAACAGTTACATTAAGTACATTTCTTTATTTAACTTACCATTACTTGCCCCCACCGACTCCCGTTGATCAGCTTACTCACGAACCAATCCACGACACCATCCACGACACCATCCACGACACAATCCAGGAAAAAATCCACGAACCAAACCAGGAACCAATCCAAGAACAAGTGCAGGAACCAATCCAGGAAGCAAGCCACGAAGAAATCCACGAAACAATCCACGACACAATCCAGGAACAGGAACCCATAAAAGAAAAAAAAAAAAAAATTAAACATTAAAATAATAAAACATGACAATCAAGGGTTGTACTAGTTTTATTCTTAGTGAATCTGTATTAAAATACCTTGTTCCGGGGTCTTCTTGACGTCTGGTGCCACGCCCTGGTCTTCAATCTTCAGGAGGAGGTCCGTCCTCCTCGGCATCTGCCTTCAAAATGAGACGACATAGGCTTTTAAAGGCCTATGACGTCACATTTGTCGTTATATGGTTCCCACGGCCCTGATTGGGCCGTGAAAACCATGTGTTTTGGCCGATGTAAAAAAATTGATGACGTCACTTAAAGGCAATGCCAGCACAGCCAATCAGAATGCTTTGCTGCTATTGCCTTTAAGAAAACGTCATGAAATGACACATGGCCGGACTCATATGGTAAGCCAGCCAATCAGAGCAGGGATGGAGTTCCCACGCTCTGATTGGCTGGCTTACCATGTGAGTCCGGCCATGTATCATTTCATGACGTTTTCTTAAAGGCAATAGCAGCAAAGCCATTCTGATTGGCTGTGCTGGCATTGCCTTTAAGTGACGTCATCAATTTTTTTACATCGGCCAAAACACATGGTTTTCACGGCCCAATCAGGGCCGTGGGAACCATATGACGACAAATGTGACGTCATAGACCTTTAAAAGCCTATGTCGTCTCATTTTGAAGGCAGATGCCGAGGAGGACGGACCTCCTCCTGAAGATTGAAGACCAGGGCGTGGCACCGGACGTCAAGAAGACCCCGGAACAAGGTATTTTAATACAGATTCACTAAGAATAAAACTAGTACAACCCTTGATTGTCATGTTTTATTATTTTAATGTTTAATTTGTTTTTTTTTTTTCTTTTATGGGTTCCTGTTCCTGGATCGTGTCGTGGATTGTTTCATGGATTTCTTCGTGGCTTGCTTCCTGGATTGGTTCCTGCACTTGTTCTTGGATTGGTTCCTGGTTTGGTTCGTGGATTTGTTCCTGGATTGTGTCGTGGATGGTGTCGTGGATGGTGTCGTGGATTGGTTCGTGAGTAAGCTGATCAACGGGAGTCGGTGGGGGCAAGTAATGGTAAGTTAAATAAAGAAATGTACTTAATGTAACTGTTTTTTTTGTTGCTTTTTCATGTTTTCATTTTTTATAATGCATATCATTTCTTCCCACTGTATGTATGTCTGTATGTATGTGTACAGATATATATACAGGGTAAGAAATGATAGTGCTGTTAAAGCTTCTAATTCTGTATTGTTAATCATTGTGGCTATGCATTGATGTGTGCTAAATGTATTTTATTTTTAGACAGATGTAAGTTTTGGGCTTCCAGGCCGTACAGTAGGATATGGAAAGCCTTGCTTTAGTATATTGTAATTGTTGGTGTACTTTTGACTATGTTTTGAAGTTGTTCTCTGTTAGGATAGCTTTAGTTCATTGTGTAATTGGTATGGATGGTATTTTAATTGTTTAGGGATGTAAGTGATGTGTGGTAATTCATTGATGGTGAGTTTATTGGATTAAATAATATACTTCTTGTGATGTATGGCGATTTGAGTGAGATTATTGTATTGTTAACATTGATTTGCAGCGTGTACATGCAGTTTACATGTTATGCTACATGTATACACTGTAAATGCAATGTTTTATGAGGCATGTGAGCCTACAGATTGAATGATTAAATGGAATTTGGTTAGGCAATTGGTTTTTATTTCACTGAGGATGTTATGCATAACTGTTGTAGGCATTGCAGGATGGCTTCACCCCTTAATTACCTTTCAGGTTAGTACCCGATAAGGTGATTAAGGGGTTCAGTGTTATGTTACTGGTATTCAAATGTTTTGGCTATTTATTATTTTGGCAACGGACACCAAGGATTATGCTGGTGATGGAGACTTCTTATTGATGAGGTTAGTACAATTTAAATCACTTTATTACCGTATTGAATGTGTTTAATAATGGCCAAATAATGTATTATACCTATGTGGATAATATTTATTTGGCTCATTATTGTACTGTATGTGCTGGGGGAGGGGGTATAGGCCCCAAGGGTATTTGGTAGTACTCCCCTGTGGATAGTCGGTGAGGGTGGTTGGGCCTCAGGGTTGGGGGGGTTAGTGGGAGAGGGTATGTGGGTGATGGTGGGTTAACCCCTTAATGACTGTAGCGGTTAATAACCGTTATGGTGATTAAGGGGTTAGGGGACATTACATAGAATGTTTTAATTATTGTGTCTGTTTTGCAGAAGCGGATGGGGCATGGGCAGGATGAAGATGAGGATGGCCTTCATCGTGGCAGTGGGACATGGGTGAGTGCTATATGTATTTAAAGTCTTTATTGTTGTGTATGTATTGTAAATGGACAACTGCACTATTATCCATTTGTGGATAATAGTCATTCTGCCCATTACTATACTGTATGTTGTGTATTGCTGCTATGTTTATTGGGGGCATTTGTCCCCAATAAACATGCTACTATGCGTTAACCCCTTCATTGCCTTAGCGGCTATCCGCTATGGTAATGAAGCAGCATTAATGTATTTTAATAATATTGTACGGAAGCAGGAGGCCCCCTGAGCTGAAGCGCATTTATTTGTGGCTCAGAGACCCCCTGCCTCCCGAGTTACAGGCCCCGGTTTGGGCCATCGGTTACAGTGTGGACGCCATGTTTATTGCGGGGACGCTATAAACATGGCGGCGACACTGCCACCCGTTGACACATACCGGGGCCTGTAACTCGGGAAGCAGGGGGTCCCTGCTCCACAAAGCAATGCGGTTCAGATCAGGGAACCCCCTGCTCACTGTACAGTATAATTAAAAAGACATTCATGCTGCTTCATTACCGTTGCACATAGCCGCCAAGGTAAGGAACGAGTCTTTATTGATGTGTGTGTGTTTTATTTATACTGTACATGTGCAGAGGGTCTCCGGAGCAGAACCGCATTGGTTTGAGGTCCGGGGACCCCCTGCCCCCCGAGATACAGGCCCCTTTATGGGGTGCCGGTGTCCCTCTGGTTTGTTTACAGGTCGCGGTCACGTGATCGGGACCTTTAAACGCCGAGGGATACCGGCACCTCATAAAGGGGCCTGTATCTCGGGGGGCAGGGGGTCCCCGGACCTCAAACCAACGCGGTTCAGCTCCGAAGACCCCCTGCACATGTTCACTATGAATAAAAGTTGTTTTTAAATACTTTTTTTGGTGCCGATGTTTGCGCTGAGAGAGCGGCTTGTCTCTCTCAGCTGCAAACATCTATCGGCACCAAAGGCTTATCGGGAGCCTTATCGGGAGCCAGGCTGTATCGCCACAGGTCATCGGCAGCTTTGCTTTCGCAGTGCTTCAGCAGGGATCGGAAGGATTCGGCCCTTACTGAATACTGCGAGGGCAAATCGCCCAAAAAAAACATTTTCGCAATTCGTGCCGAAAATTTTGTATCGGGGCTTACTGCATGAGGCCCTAAGTCTGACAAATTGATTGCTATCCTAAAACAGAAATACGGGAAGGCTCTACAAGAGGTTCATGCGCTCAGCACAGAAGTGCAAAACTCACGCCTGGAGGGCCACGGTCTGAACGCAGAGCTGGGAATGTTGAAGCAAACCCATGAGATTGCCCTGTGTGATTTAGAGACTGTAAAGCAAGAAAATGAGAGTCTGAAAATGAAAAATTCAGATTTGACTGTCCAAGCAGAAAAAGTGAAGAAACAGTTGACTCAGGAAAAATTAGAAGTGCAGGAAGCACTACAGAATACATTGATGCACACTCAGAGCCAGCACCAGGAAGAAATGGACGCTCTGAGAACAGAATTGTGAGATGTATGCACAAAACAGAATTCTCTCGCGGAGGAACTTAACGTATTGAAAAAGGAGAACAGCATTCGAATAATTCAGAAGCACTGCAAAGCTCTTATCCAAGGAAGAAGGGAAAGAGAAAATTATCGGCGTAAACGCGCCGCAACTATCATCCTACAGGCTGCCTATAGAGGGATGAAAATTTGTCAGTTTAATCGCCGGAATAAAGCAGCCTGTGTTCTTCAATCATTCTACTGTGCCTGCATGGTACGAAACAGGTTCCTCATTATGAAAGGAGCAACTATAAAAATCCAGTCTCTGACTAGGATGACACAGAACAGGATTCGCTATCAAACCCTGAGAAATGCGTCACTGGTTATCCAGCAGTACTTCCGCCTGAATAAATGTAGGCATCAGGAAAGAGAGGTCCAAGACTACATGCCTGCCGGCTGCAAAGGTAAAATGCCACAGGGTACAGCTGGAATTAGTGAGAGCCCCATCAAGGTGAAGATGCTCCAGGTAATCAGTGCTTCATCTTCTAAGTACCATATAATTGCCCCAAAGGGAAAATCCCAAATCTCTGACAGTGATGGTCGTGAGAAAATACATGGCAGTAAGAAGTACCATAAAGGTTCAAAGGTTGCAAAGCAAAAGCGACGAAGGTCAACGCTGGCCTTGAATTTTTCCGGATCTCGCCACTATGGGCCACAATATAAAGACAAAGTCTATCCGGCCCCAGAGTTCCGTCAGAAGCTAAAGAAACAGTCCAGTCATTTGCAGGTTGCAGCGGGTGTTGAAATGAAGTCAGAGGATGTAATGGACTGGAAGTCAAGAAAAAAAAAAAAAGAGGGAAAAATGTTTGGGAACTGACCGATTTTTATGTTATACGAGTGGACTATGTCACTTAACTTTGCAAATAAGCTAGTGTAGTTATGCTATTTTAGGCCTCTAGAATAAGTAGTTTGAAATATTGCAATGTTATTTTTTCTCTTCATTGAAAATGTAGGTAAAACTACAAATTAATATACAGGGTTGATGGACCTTAAGATTACAAGGCTGTAGTATAAAAAAAAAAAAAATATTGGTAGCTTACAATATAGAAAAAAAATGCCCTTTTCGGTTGGTAAATATATAATGAGGTTCATATTATAGAGTAGAAAAACCCAATGAGGTAATAGAAACTGTCTGGTTTTGTGAGTATATTTAGCATATCCTGGGTTATAAGAATGCTCTACACTGCTAGGATCCCTCACAGGTGGAGGCGCTGCACCAGAGACTGTCACTGACGCCCTGCTATTATTTTACCTCGCGCATCCTCGTTTCCTGAATCGGGGAGAGGGGGAGAATTGGAAGGAGTGAGGGAAGGGGAACCGCCAGCCAATATACTGCCCGCCAGCAGCTGAATACACGTTGCCACGGGAGACACCACGGACGGGTCTATCAGAGGCAACCCCATATTATTCTCTCCCAGGATTGAGCTTACACATGGCCGTGTAAGTTATATATGATTATTATTCTAAAGA